>NW_022265588.1:60000-257500 GCF_002021735.2 Oncorhynchus kisutch | reverse complement strand
AAATATCATCAAACTGATGTAAAGCCACTGCAGCCATGGTAGTACTGGTTAATGTATTGCTGCCAGAGAACCTGAGAACCTCAACGCACACAGCTAACTATAAACCTGATTTATAAATATACCTTACACACAGCTAACTATAAACCTGAAGACTGAGTGGGTTAGTTAGATTACTAGAGGATGGTACAGGATATAAAGACTGAGTGGGTTAGATTACTAGAGGATGGTGCTGGATGTAAAGACTGAGTGGGTTAGATTACTAGAGGATGGTACAGGATATAAAGACTGAGTGGGTTAGATTACTAGAGGATGGTGCAGGATGTAAAGACTGAGTGGGTTAGTTAGATTACTAGAGGATGGTACAGGATATAAAGACTGAGTGGGTTAGATTACTAGAGGATGGTGCAGGATGTAAAGACTGAGTGGGTTAGTTAGATTACTAGAGGATGGTACAGGATATAAAGACTGAGTGGGTTAGATTACTAGAGGGTGGTGCTGGATGTAGAGACTGAGTGGGTTAGATTACTAGAGGATGGTGCAGGATATAAAGACTGAGTGGGTGAGATTACAAGAGGATGGTGCAGGATGTAAAGACTGAGTGGGTTAGTTAGATTACTAGAGGATGGTGCAGGATGTAGAGACTGAGTGGGTTAGATTACTAGAGGATGGTGCTGGATGTAAAGACTGAGTGGGTTAGATTACTAGAGGATGGTACAGGATATAAAGACTGAGTGGGTTAGATTACTAGAGGATGGTACAGGATATAAAGACTGAGTGGGTTAGATTACTAGAGGGTGGTGATTACTAGAGGATGGTGCAGGATATAAAGACTGAGTGGGTTAGATAGATTACTAGAGGATGGTGCAGGATATAAAGACTGAGTGGGTTAGATTACTAGAGGATGGTACAGGATATAAAGACTGAGTGGGTTAGATTACTAGAGGGTGGTGATTACTAGAGGATGGTGCTGCATATAGAGACAGAGTTTTAGAATAACTGTCTTCAAAGTAATGACTCGGGACGTCGGGTTTGATATGAAAGCTTCTTTTAGTAATAATACTTGTTCACGTTACATTTAACAACTTTAGATTCTACAGAGCAATGAAAAGTAAGTTGCTAGCTAAAGTCAGGATAATCACGTGTCACTTGCACATAACTGGCGCGTTCTCTCTACTTCCTGTCGCAAGGCATTCTGGAACCAGCAGTCAAAAGCGTAATTCAATACTAACCAATACAACAAAATATGTATGTACTCCAAAACCTTGACTTTGTTGTCCTTAAGCCATTTTGACACAACTTTGGAAGTATGCTTGGGGTCATTGTGCATTTGGAAGACCCATTTGCAACAAAGCTTTAACTTCCTGACTGATGTCTTGAGATGTTGCTTCAATATATCCACATAATTTCGCTCCCTCATGATTCTATCTACAGTATTTTGTGAAGTGCACCAGTCCCTCCTGCAGCAAAGCACCCCCACAACATGATACGGCCACCTCCGTGCTTCACAGTTGGGATGGTGTTCTTCGGCTTGCAAGCCTCCCCCTTTCTCCTCCAAACATAACAACGGTCATTATGGCCAAACAGTTCTATTTTTGTTTCATCAGACCAGAGGACATTTCTCCAAAAAGTACGATCTTTGTCCCCATGTGCAGTTGCAAACTGTAGTTTGGCTTTTTTATGGCTGTTTAGGAGCAATGGCTTCTTCCTTGCTGAGATACTTTTGTACCTGTTTCCTCCAGCATCTTCACAAGGTCCTTTGCTGTTGTTCTGGGATTTATTTGCACTTTTCGCACCAAAGTATGTTATTCTCTAGGAGATAGAACACGTCTCCTTCCTGAGCGGTATGACTGCTGCGTGGTCCCATGGTGTTTATACTTGCCTACTATTGTTTGTACAGATGAACGTGGTACCTTCAAGCTTTTGGAAATTGCTCCCAAGGATGAACGAGACTGGTGGAGGTCTCCAATTTTTTTTTACTGAGGTCTTGGCTGATTTCTTTTGATTTTCCCATCATGTCAAGCAAAGAGGCACTGAATTTGAAGGTAGGCCTTGAAATAAATCCACAGGTGCACCTCCAATTGACTCAAATGATGTCAATTAGCCTATCAGAAGCTTCTAAAGCCATGACATAATTTTCTGCGATGTTCCAAGCTGTTTAAAGGCACAGTCAACTTAGTGTATGTAAACTTCTGACCCATTGGAATTGTGATACAGTGAATTATAAGAGAAAGAATCTGTCTGTAAACAATTGTTGGAAAAATTACTTGGGTTATGCACGAAGTAGATTAATAACCGACTTGCCAAAACTATAGTTTGTTAAACAAAGAAATGTGTGGAGTGGTTGAAGAACGAGTTTTAATGACACCAACATAAGTGTATGTAAACTTCTGACTTCAACTGTAGAAGGCTAAAATCACATTTAGTCTTTGTACAAATAGTTTCTTATTTAATCATATAACTTTCACAACATTTAGATGTAAATCTGATCACTGGGAAATATACACGTTCAGAGATACAGTAATGTTGTTCTACTGTCCTTCTTTACATCATAAATTAGTAAAGAATTCGACATGATTGTTCTTTAATTTACCACCTTATTTGTGTTAGGAATATTGTGTCGTTCTCCACTTTTGGATGTCGTAGTTTTGGCTGTAGGATTCTCCTTCTAACAAAAGTTTTTTTTTCCCACAATCCTGTAGAGCCAGAAGGCAGAGTTTTTTGCAAGGTATTTACGACCACCGTAAAACTGTCCAACTCCATCCCTCTCAGCCTCTGAGGGAGAGAGAGGAGGCTATAGAGAGGAACCACTGTAACCTGATCCTTGGAATCCTCACAGGAGAGTCATGACAACATTGTGTGTCACTGTCCATGTTGACAGCTTCTGTACAGTAAGTCACTTAGGTTGAGAAGGTGTCACTGTCCATGTTGACAGTTTCTGTACAGTAAGTCACTTAGGTTGAGAAGGTGCCACTGTCCATGTTGACAGCTTCTGTACAGTAAGTCACTTAGGTTGAGAAGGTGTCACTGTCCATGTTGACAGCTTCTGTACAGTAAGTCACTTAGATTGAGAAGGTGTCACTGTCCATGTTGACAGCTTCTGTACAGTAAGTCACTTAGGTTGAGAAGGTGCGTCTGCTAATTGGCTATGTTAATAAGTTTAATTTTAAGTTGTTGTCGACTGGATTGCTTCGTGCGTCACAGAACATGACAGGTGCCATTACCAGTACAGTGATGTCCAATCACTCTGCTGCTGTGTTCTGACTAGGTTTCTGTCAGCCAATCACCTTCTAGACTTCACCAGCATCATACACTGGCACAGGACTTCACTACGTCCTCTCTGGTTGTTATTTTCGTTGGACGCAGACTCTCCCTCTTCTGTGACACCAACATGTTTCATCCCCATTTCCATTTATTTCTCCTTGTCCTCTCTGCCCTTCGGCTCCTCCGGACTGACACGACATCCCTCTCTCTTCCAATCAGGAAAGAGATCCGTCACTATTATGGATGGCAGCAGGCAGGACATTATCACAGTTACAGAGTTGGCCAATAAGAAGCCAGAACAATGTTCCATGGGGGTTCTAGAACCCAGCCCATAGGAGTTCTGTTGATCTCCAGTCCAAGATGGCTGATATACAATGAGTAATCCATGTTGTCTCCCTGGTCTCTTCTCTTTTAGATGAAATAGGGAGCTGGTTAACTCAGTGGTGGTAAACTGTCTCTTATTTTATTCATTTATTTTATTTTATTCAACCTTTATTTAACTAGGCCCCTTATAGAGAGACACAGATGATTGGTGCTTTCACAGAGGGACACAGTTAATTGGTTCTTCCACAGAGAGACACAGTTGATAGGTCCTTTCACATAAGGATAGAATAGATTGTTTTTTTCACAACAGAGGGGCGGTTCTGATTGGTTCTTTTCACACAGGGATGCTACTGATTGGTTCATTTCATAAAGGTACGGTTCTGGGCTGGTTTCCCAAATGTTTCGTGAATCATTAAAACATTAAAACATCTTCGTAAGAGTATCTTTTAAATGTTCGAGCTGTTTTCCCAAAACCATCTTTATTAAAGTTGCACTTGAATTCGTTAGTAATCTAACGCCTGCCTTAGACCACTCATAGAACAGTGGTCCTTAGATCACCGTTTGCCCTCCCACATCACTTTGCACAGAGAAACTATCAGCTAAACATAGAATGAAGATCTGTCTCTCTGTGACGTCTGTCGTGGAAATGTCCTCTATTTACCAAATCATGGGAGCAAACTACACACACGTCAGAGTTAGTTATCAAAGTCCATCTTTAATTATATAAGCTCTATAGCATTTTGACTTTCAACAGTTCAGTATCTCTAATGAAAAGTTGAGAGTCCCCACACAATGGCAAAATGGGATCCTTTATAGCAAAGATCACACATAGTCAGACAGCATAGACATAATTCATCGTTCAGCTTTGTCTCCTTTCCCAAACCCCAGAACCATAAACCAAATCCTCCATATCAACAGGCATATATCAAATTGTCATTTAGATACAACCCACTCTAAATACAACCTCCTGGACAAACTCACGGAGAGGAGAATGAGGCTATAGGTTAAGATAGAAACAACATTAGAGGGAGCATAGAATGATTCCAGACACTGCCACCCTCCTTTCTCCACTGGGAAAAGGTAGGGAGTGAAAGATATTTACACATGATGACACTTTGACCTCTCCCCTCTCAGCGGCCCATGCAACTTAGTCTTGACATAGAACAGATAACTGCAACCTCGCCACAGTATTATACAAAAATACCATTCTGATGAGAAGTAACTTACACCCATTTGATGAATATTAAACATCTTACAAATGTTACCAACAAATTCTGAATCTTCCACGACGCCTCAAACTCTGTAGTTGAATATAAATAACCTAAACAGTATGTTATAAACCAGGGAAGCAAGGATCATTTGTTTTGTTTAATGAAAACTGAGATAACAGAATTATATAATAGCTAGATTATTAGGCTAAATAGTGACATCACTTTCATGTACAGTATATGCAATCGATAGACCTACCTAATATTAAGTCTTTAGGCTACATCTGAGATGCTTCAACATTCACATCTGTTAGGCCTATAGATAGGCTATTGTTATCTAACAGATCACACACTGTAGCCTGACCAGTAACCTAAAGGTCAACTATTAGGACTATAGGCTATTGTTATGTAACTATGGCAACGTCGCTTCACTTAATACGTCATGTTTAATTATTTAATGACTTAATTGAGGCATATCTATAGGTCTACTTGAAGCCCAATTCCAGTAAGCCATTAGGCTACTATGATTTGTTGAGCAGTTATGAAAACCATTGACATCATATCCTACTTTTAGGTCAGGTTGATATTTTCAAAGTGAATAAAGGAACAGGCAACTTTGACTTTGGCTTTATTCATTCTTGCTCACAGTTTACACAAACTGAAGAAATGCAGAATTTACCTTACCCAACATTGCCTACAGAATAGCAATGAGAAAACACTTAGAATACAGAACACATGGCTAACATAATACAACACTTAGAATACATAACACATGACTAACATAATACAACACTTAGAATACAGAACACATGGCCAACATAATACAAACACTTAGAATACAGAACACATGACTAACATAATACAAACACTTAGAATACAGAACACATGGCCAACATAATACAAACACTTAGAATACATAACACATGACTAACATAATACACACACATAGAATACAGAACACACAATACAAACACTTAGAATACAGAACACATGACTAACATAATACAAACACTTAGAATACATAACACATGACTAACATAACACAACACTTAGAATACAAAACACCGAATACAACACTTAGAATACAGAACACATGACTAACATAATACAAACACTTAGAATACAGAACACATGACTAACATAATACAAACACTTAGAATACAGAACACATGGCTAACATAATACAAACACTTAGAATACAGAAGACATAATACAACACTTAGAATACAGAACACATGACTAACATAATACAAACACTTAGAATACAGAACACATAATACAACACTTAGAATACAGAACACATAATACAACACTTAGAATACAGAACACATGACTAACATAATACAAACACTTAGAATACAGAACACATGACTAACATAACACAACACTTAGAATACAGAACACATGGCTAACATAATACAAACACTTAGAATACAGAACACATGACTAACATAATACAACACTTAGAATACAGAACACATAATACAACACTTAGAATACAGAACACATAATACAACACTCAGAATACAGAACACATGACTAACATAATACAAACACTTAGAATACAGAACACATGACTAACATAATACAAACACTTAGAATACAGAACACATGACTAACATAATACACACACATAGAATACAGAACACCGAATACAACACTTAGAATACAGAACACATGACTAACAATACAAACACTTAGAATAGAGAACAAATGACTAACAATACAAACACTTAGAATACAGAACACATGACTAACATAATACAAACACTTAGAATACAGAACACATGGCTAACATAATACAAACACTTCGAATACAGAACACATGGCTAACATAATACAAACACTTAGAATACAGAACACATGGCTAACATAATACAAACACTTAGAATACAGAACACATGGCTAACATAATACAAACACTTAGAATACAGAACACATGGCTAACATAATACAACACTTAGAATACAGAACACACAATACAACACTTAGAATACAGAACACATGACTAACATAATACAAACACTTAGAATACAGAACACATGACTAACATAATACAAACACTTAGAATACAGAACACGTGACTAACATAACACAACACTTAGAATACAGAACACATGGCTACCATAATACAAACACTTAGAATACAGAACACATGGCTAACATAATACAAACACTTAGAATACAGAACACAATACAACACTTAGAATACAGAACACATGGCGAAAATAATACAAACACTTAGAATACAGAACACATAATACAACACTTAGAATACAGAACACATGACTAACATAATACAACACTTAGAATACAGAACACAGAATACAACACTTAGAATACAGAACACATGACTAACATAATACACACACATAGAATACAGAACACATAATACAACACTTAGAATACAGAACACATGGCTAACATAATACAAACACTTAGAATACAGAACACATGACTAACATAATACAACACTTAGAATACAGAACACAATACAACACTTAGAATACAGAACACATGACTAACATAATACAACACTTAGAATACAGAACACATGGCTAACATAATACAAACACTTAGAATACAGAACACAGAATACAACACGTAGAATACAGAACACATGACTAACATAATACAACACTTAGAATACAGAACACAATACAACACTTAGAATACAGAACACATGACTAACATAATACAACACTTAGAATACAGAACACATGGCTAACATAATACAAACACTTAGAATACAGAACACATGACTAACATAATACAACACTTAGAATACAGAACACAATACAACACTTAGAATACAGAACACATGACGAAAATAATACAAACACTTAGAATACAGAACACATAATACAACACTTAGAATACAGAACACATGACTAACATAATACAACACTTAGAATACAGAACACAGAATACAACACTTAGAATACAGAACACATAATTCAAACACTTAGAATACAGAACACATGATGAAAATAATACAAACACTTAGAATACAGAACACATAATACAACACTTAGAATACAGAACACATGACTAACATAATACAAACACTTAGAATACAGAACACACAATACAACACTTAGAATACAGAGCACATGCCTAACATAATACAACTTAAACACATAAAGGCTAAACAACATTTATTGTCATGATGGGAAAACTGTTTTTGTCACCTGTGCTCCCTCTCTGGCCTCTTGGTCACCAGGCTGCTCGTTATGGCGCACACCTGTCACCATCTTTAGGCGCACCTGCGCGTCATCAGACTCACCTGGACTCCATCACCTCCCTGATTACCTTTCCTATAAATGTGACTCCCTTTGGTGCCTTCCCCAGGCATTATTGTTTCCGTGTCATGTCTGTATGTTGTTCGTGTTTTCTTCTTTATATTATGTTGCATTAATTTATTAAAACACTCCCTCTCTGAAGTTGTTTCCCGACTCTCATCATACATCATTACAGTATTGCAAAAAGAAAAGGAATAAAGAAATATGACTTTGCATAGCCATGAATCATTTAGGAGTTACAGCGAGCTCTTTAGTCTATATTCTGGAATCATTTAGGAGTTACAGCGAGCTCTTTAGTCTATATTCTGGAATCATTTAGGAGTTACAGCGAGCTCTTTAGTCTATATTCTGGAATCATTTAGGAGTTACAGCGAGCTCTTTAGTCTATATTCTGGAATCATTTAGGAGTTACAGCGAGCTCTTTAGTCTATATTCTGGAATCATTTAGGAGTTACAGCGAGCTCTTTAGTCTATATTCTGGAATCATTTAGGAGTTACAGCGAGCTCTTTAGTCTATATTCTGGAATCATTTAGGAGTTACAGCGAGCTCTTTAGTCTATATTCTGGAATCATTTAGGAGTTACAGCGAGCTCTTTAGTCTATATTCTGGAATCATTTAGGAGTTACAGCGAGCTCTTTAGTCTATATTCTGGAATCATTTAGGAGTTACAGCGAGCTCTTTAGTCTACATTCTGGAATCATTTAGGAGTTACAGCGAGCTCTTTAGTCTATATTCTGGAATCATTTAGGAGTTACAGCGAGCTCTTTAGTCTATATTCTGGAATAATTTAGGAGTTACAGCGAGCTCTTTAGTCTATATTCTGGAATCATTTAGGAGTTACAGCGAGCTCTTTAGTCTATATTCTGGAATCATTTAGGAGTTACAGCGAGGTCTTTAGTCTATATTCTGGAATCATTTAGGAGTTACAGCGAGCTCTTTAGTCTATATTCTGGAATCATTTAGGAGTTACAGCGAGCTCTTTAGTCTATATTCTGGAATCATTTAGGAGTTACAGCGAGCTCTTTAGTCTATATTCTGGAATCATTTAGGAGTTACAGCGAGCTCTTTAGTCTGTATTCTGGAATCATTTAGGAGTTACAGCGAGCTCTTTAGTCTGTATTCTGGAATCATTTAGGAGTTACAGCGAGCTCTTTAGTCTATATTCTGGAATCATTTAGGAGTTACAGCGAGCTCTTTAGTCTATATTCTGGAATCATTTAGGAGTTACAGCGAGCTCTTTAGTCTATATTCTGGAATCATTTAGGAGTTACAGCGAGCTCTTTAGTCTATATTCTGGAATCATTTAGGAGTTACAGCGAGCTCTTTAGTCTATATTCTGGAATCATTTAGGAGTTACAGCGAGCTCTTTAGTCTATATTCTGGAATCATTTAGGAGTTACAGCGAGCTCTTTAGTCTATATTCTGGAATCATTTAGGAGTTACAGCGAGCTCTTTAGCCTATATTCTGGAATCATTTAGGAGTTACAGCGAGCTCTTTAGTCTATATTCTGGAATCATTTAGGAGTTACAGCGAGCTCTTTAGTCTATATTCTGGAATCATTTAGGAGTTACAGCGAGCTCTTTAGCCTATATTCTGGAATCATTTAGGAGTTACAGCGAGCTCTTTAGCCTATATTCTGGAATCATTTAGGAGTTACAGCGAGCTCTTTAGCCTATATTCTGGAATCATTTTCAGCATGGGACAAGTCCTGTTACGACACAGTTAAGATTCACTTGGTAACGAGTGCACTGCGTGGTGTTTTGGGAAATGGGTGTGACATCTTTGCCAGTTATTAGTCCGATGCATCGTTAAAACACTCGTAACCCTAAACTCCAATGCTATCGGGAAACTGGGCCCTTATTGGTTCCTTCAACACAGGAACAGCTCTGATTGTTTCTTTTCACACAGGGATGCTACTGATTGGTTCCTTTTACATAGGAACAGTTCTAATTGATTCCTTTCATAAGGATACTGTTCTAATTGGTTCCTTTCATAAGGAGACTGTTCTAATTGGTTCCTTTCACACTAGCAGGAAAAGTTCTAATTGTTTATTTTCACAGAGGGATAGGCCTAATTTGGTTCTTCCTTTTACGTAGGATGACAGGGATTCAACTTTCTCTGTGCCTCCGTCTGGACTTGGGATGACAGGGATTCGACTTTCTCTGTGCCTCCGTCTGGACTTGGGATGACAGGGATTCGACTTTCTCTGTGCCTCCTTCTGGACTTGGGATGACAGGGATTCAACTTTCTCTGTGCCTCTGTCTGGACTTGGGATGACAGGGATTCGACTTTCTCTGTGCCTCCGTCCGAACTTGGGATGACAGGGATTCGACTTTCTCTGTGCCTCTGTCCGGACTTGGGATGACAGGGATTCAACTTTCTCTGTGCCTCCGTCCGAACTTGGGATGACAGGGATTCGACTTTCTCTGTGCCTCCGTCTGGACTTGGGATGACAGGGATTCGACTTTCTCTGTGCCTCCGTCTGGACTTGGGATGACAGGGATTCGACTTTCTCTGTGCCTCCGTCTGGACTTGGGATGACAGGGATTCGACTTTCTCTGTGCCTCCGTCTGGACTTGGGATGACAGGGATTTGACTTTCTCTGTGCCTCTGTCTGGACTTGGGATGACAGGGATTTGACTTTCTCTGTGCCTCCGTCTGGACTTGGGATGACAGGGATTCAACTTTCTCTGTGCCTCCGTCCGGACTTGGGATGACAGGGATTCGACTTTCTCTGTGCCTCTGTCTGGACTTGGGATGACAGGGATTTGACTTTCTCTGTGCCTCTGTCTGGACTTGGGATGACAGGGATCTGACTTTCTCTGTGCCTCCGTCTGGACTTGGGATGACAGGTATCTGACTTTCTCTGTGCCTCCGTCTAGACTTGGGAATGTTTTACACATTCTACATCACTACTCTATCAGCAGGCTGATTGGCAGTTTGGCACCATGCAGTGGTAGATTCAGGATGCTGACTCTTAAGGACATTCACAACAGACCGGCAACCAGTGGCATATGCATCTCATTCAATGACCGACAGTGAGACCCGATATGCTCACATTGAGAAGGAGATGCTGAGGATATCATATGCTTGTGAGAGATTCCATCAGTTTGTCTCGGGACAAGTAATCAGCATTGAAACGGATCACAAACCACCAATTCTGCTGTTGCAAAACCACTGATTCCGCTGTTTCAAAAACCACTGATTCCGCTGTTGCAGAAACCACTGATTCCGCTGTTGCAGAAACCACTGATTCCGCTGTTGCAGAAACCACTGATTCCGCTGTTGCAGAAACCACTGATTCCGCTGTTGCAGAAACCACTGATTCCGCTGTTTCATAAACCACTGATTCCGCTGTTGCAGAAACCACTGATTCCGCTGTTGCAGAAACCACTGATTCCGCTGTTGCAGAAACCACTGATTCCGCTGTTGCAGAAACCACCTATTGACTGTCCACTGGGATGCCAGTGGAGTATGAAGTATGATGATCTAACTACAATGCTCTGAATGTAGCCTACACACCAAGGAAAGATGATGTGCACTGCAGACGCTCTTTCTAGAGCTGTGGTACCCTAAGGCGCTAGCGAACACCACTGCAGACGCTCTTTCTAGAGCTTGTGGTACCCAAAGGCGCTAGCGAACACCACAGCAGATGCTCTTTCTAGAGCTTGTGGTACCCAAAGGCTTTAACGAACACCACAGCAGACGCTCTTTCTAGAGCTTGTGGTACCCAAAGGCGCTAGCGAACACCACTGCAGACGCTCTTTCTAGAGCTTGTGGTACCCAAAGGCGCTAGCGAACACCACAGCAGACGCTCTTTCTAGAGCTTGTGGTACCCAAAGGTGCTAGCGAACACCACAGCAGACGCTCTTTCTAGAGCTTGTGGTACCCAAAGGCGCTAGCGAACACCACAGCAGACGCTCTTTCTAGAGCTGTGGTACCCAAAGGCTTTAACGAACACCACAGCAGACGCTCTTTTTAGAGCTTGTGGTACCCAAAGCCTTTAACGAACACCACAGCAGACGCTCTTTCTAGAGCTGTGGTACCCAAAGGCTTTAACGAACACCACAGCAGACGCTCTTTCTAGAGCTTGTGGTACCCTAAGGCTTTAACGAACACCACAGCAGATGAAGAAGTGAGAGCATGATCACTACAGCATTTCCAGTCGAAAATGCAAAGATGGAAATCACACGGACTGAGACAGAAAAAAGACACAACACTGACAAACCTGAAGGAAACAATCATCAACGGATGGTCTAACATGCAACAAGCCTGCTCACAAGACATAACTGAATACTGGAACTGCAGAGCTGAGCTGACAGAAGTCAGAAACATGGTCTACAACAAAAAGCAAAATAGTAATTCCAAAAAGTCTGAGGAATATATATTTTGTTAAAGATAAATGAAGGCCACTTAGGAATCGAGAAGTGCAACAAGAGAGCATGTGAAGTAATGTATTGGCCCAGAATGAACCAAAATGCGACAGACAAAGTATCAAATTGTACTACATACCAAGCAGCCAGAGCCGGTAAAGGCCCCACCCTGCACCTGACAGATCACACCAAAAGGTAGGAGCTGAGCTTTTCACATGTAATGGAATGGTTTACCTTGTGGTCACAGACCCCTGCTCCCTGGATCCAGAGGTTAGGAGGGTGAGCTCCACCTCTGCAGACACTGTGAGAACCTGGATGAAAATGGATCCAGAGGTTAGGAGGCTGAACCCCACCACTGTAGACACTGTGAGAACCTGGATGAAATCCATATTGGCAAGTGAAGTCTTCAGTGATCATGGACTGCAATTCTCTAATGCAACAAAAGTCCACACATCCCACAATCAAACGGACTGGTGGAGAAACCTGAATCACATCTTCTGAACCCCCTGAGACATGCCATTCACATCTTCTGAACCCCCTGAGACATGCCATTCACATCTTCTGAACCCCTTGGGACATGCCATTCTCATCTTCTGTACCCCCTGTGACATGCCATTCACATCTTCTGAACCCCCTGAGACATGCCATTCACATCTTTTGAACCTCTTGGGACATGCCATTCACATCTTCTGAACCTCTTGGGACATGCCATTCACATCTTCTGAACCCCCTGAGACATGCCATTCACATCTTCTGAACCCCCTGAGACATGCCATTCACATCTTCTGAACCAACTGGCTGAAGCCGTCTAGAAATCGGTTTGATAACATTGGTTATAGACAGGTCATTGGTTATGGACAGGTCATTGGTCATGGACAGGTCATTGGTAATGGACAGGTCATTGGTTATAGACAGGTCATTGGTTATGGACAGGTTATGGACAGGTCATTGATTATGGACATGTCATTGGTTATGGACAGGTCATGGACAGGTCATTGGTCATGGACAGGTCATTGGTCATGGACAGGTCATTGGTTATGGACAGGTCATGGACAGGTCATTGGTTATGGACAGGTCATTGGTTATAGACAGGTCATTGGTTATAGACAGGTCATTGGTTATAGACAGGTCATTGGTTACAGACAGGTCATTGGTAATAGACAGGTCATTGTTTATGAACAGGTCATTGGTTATGAACTGCACATTATCTGTAAACCTGGTGCAACGAATCACTTCTGAGATGTATATTTTTGCTGTATATAGTCTCTGTCCAAAATAAACGTAAAAAAACAAATGACCAAATGAGAACACCCCTCTCCTCTCTGAGGCTGATTGGAGAGCGGATGTATCGGCGTTACTGTGGCCCACAGAGACCAGAGTGTTTGGTAACAGTACGACTTCACCATCCACCAACGTAGAACTCGTAAAGGGTCATGAATGTAAATGTGTACAGAGAATGTTGATGGGCATGAAACAAATGAATGAATTACTTCACTGGCTGAACTTCAAACACTTTTAATAAATGTATCACCCCACACAGTCATATACTGCTTTTAATAAATGTATCACCCCACACAGTCATATACTGCTTTTAATAAATGTATCACCCCACACAGTCATATACTGCTTTTAATAAATGTATCACCCCACACAGTCATATACTGCTTTTAATAAATGTATCACCCCACACAGTCATATACTGCTTTTAATAAATGTATCACCCCACACAGTCATATACTGCTTTTAATAAATGTATCACCCCACACAGTCATATACTGCTTTTAATAAATGTATCACCCCACACAGTCATATACTGCTTTTAATAAATGTATCACCCCACACAGTCATATACTGCTTTTAATAAATGTATCACCCCACACAGTCATATACTGCTTTTAATAAATGTATCACCCCACACAGTCATATACTGCTTTTAATAAATGTATCACCCCACACAGTCATATACTGCTTTTAATAAATGTATCACCCCACACAGTCATATACTGCTTTTAATAAATGTATCACCCCACACAGTCATATACTGCTTTTAATAAATGTATCACCCCACACAGTCATATACTGCTACATTTACATGTTAATCATACCCTTTTTAATGGACTTTCCCGGTTCCCTTTGTCGTGGAAATGTCCTGTATTTACCAAATCATGAGTGCAAACCACCACACAAGTCCGAGTTATATCACAAAGTCCATCTTTAATTATATGAGCTCCATCACAACCCTGTGACTCTCAGATCAATTCAGTGTCTATAAATGAATTCTCTGAGAGACCCTTACACATTGCAACTGAGATCCTTTATAGCAAAGACACACATAGCCAGACAGCATTGGCCATAATGTATCGTTCAGCTTTGTCTCCTAAACTATGTTCTTTTCTCAAACTCAGAACCTTAAAACAAATCCTCATATCAACAGGCATATATCAAATCCACCCCTCCTTGACAAGATCACAGAGACACAGTGACTGGCACACAGACAATGTAAAGCCAAGTGATACACGCTTGACCTCTCCCCTCTCTCCGGCCCCAGTAACTTAGTCCTGACAGAGAACAGATGACTGCAAACCCGGCCACAGTATTATACAAAAATAAAACATCCTGATGAGAAGTAACTTACAAACATATAATGAATATAAAACATCTTATCTATGTTACCAACTAATCCTGATTATTCCCCAACACCTTCCCATGACTGTCCCTGAACACATGAAGTGTGTTTGACTGAAGATACAGCATGAGTATCTCACAGCATCACCTGAGATATGGTTTAGATGAGAAGACACAGATCAGAGGGAATGTTTACAAGACACCATTGGATTCATTTAATTTGTTTTGTGAAACGTTTTCTATGTTTTGTTCCGAGGACGGGATTTTATTTTAGTTGAAGGTACTGTGAAAGCACTTTTGTTTTAATTCGAACGATCAAAACTGTTAATTGTTTGCTTTTGTGACACTCTGCAACAGATCTGATTCGTGAAGAATAAGTGGTCTATTTACTGTCAGTTCATCATCTCTAATTGTTTAGACTGAGAAAGAGCTCATCATCTCTGTTTAGACTGAGAAGGAGTTAATCATCTTTAACTGTTTAGACTGGGAAGGAGTTGATCATCTTTAACTGTTTAGACTGAGAAGGAGTTAATCATCTTTAACTGTTTAGACTGAGAAGGAGTTAATCATCTTTAACTGTTTAGACTGAGAAGGAGTTAATCATCTTTAACTGTTTAGACTGGGAAGGAGTTAATCATCTTTAACTGTTTAGACTGAGAAAGAGTTGATCATCTCTGTTTAGACTGAGAAAGACTTCATCATCTCTAATTGTTTAGAAATTATGCAGCATCTGTTTTTCATTTGTGGTTTGTTTCTCGTCAAAATGCTAATAGCGATGTTGTATTGATCGATATTTCTGCATGGTTTGGGGGAAAAAAACACAATCAGTTAGTATAGTCATGTCTTAAAATGTGACAGTCTTAATTTCATTAGTATCTCCCTGATATTTCAATACCAGTCTTTTGCCTTGGCACTTGCCTATCAGGAAGCCACTTGTCTTGTGATAGAAGTTTAATGGGGGGATTTTCAGGTGTGGAAAAACAGGAGAAAAATAGTTGTATTTTAGGGGGGTTTCTGTTGCAAATAGAAGTTATGTAAACACTAGACAAGGATGAACAACTACCTCATAGTTCAATATCCCATTTCAAATCTATCAAGCAGAATTTCCCCTCAAATCTGGTTCGGGTGAAGGTAGTCATTGTACCTCTCGTATCCAGGAAGTTAGCCACCCAAAGACAAACAAAATGGACTAATTAACTACTGTATGCCGTCTACACGGCAACCATCTGCTTGGAATGGTTCTGTTGCTAGGCGAATCCAGCCGTGTAATAGCCATATCCACCTCTGGAGAGAAGGGCTGATGTTATTCCTTTTTCTATTGTTTTATGAGAGTTAGTTTTGGAGGAGTGGTTTAAAGAATGAAAGTATATATTTTATATTCCACCTAGTTGTCAATCCCTCGTACTGAATCAGTGTTGTTATGAGTGTATGTTATGTATTCATTCAGGTCGTTCAACATTGTGGCTCCTTCAGAGACATTACCATTTGTCACCGTTCTGTCTGTATTGATTACAAAGGCCTCTGAGTTCACAGTTTCTCTGCCACATAAACAGTGATGTTTATCTTCTTATTTTTTCACTCTTCCTTCTTTTCAATAATTTGTCTGAACGTTCAGTCACAGTCAGTGGGGAACAGTGTGTTCTGTCAGAGAGATGAGGTTCTGTCCATGTGCTGTCTACAGTCAGTGGGGAACAGTGTGTTCTGTCAGAGAGATGAGGTTCTGTCCATGTGCTGTCTACAGTCAGTGGGGAACAGTGTGTTCTGTCAGAGAGATGAGGTTCTGTCCATGTGCTGTCTACAGTGTGTATGAGACAGTGTGTTCTGTCAGAGAGATGAGGTTCTGTCCATGTGCTGTCTACAGTGTGCATGAGACAGTGTGTTCTGTCAGAGAGATGAGGTTCTGTCCATGTGCTGTCTACAGTGTGTATGAGACAGTGTGTATGAGACAGTGTATATGAGACAGTGTATATGAGACAGTGTGTATGAGACAGTGTGTTCTGTCAGAGAGATGAGGTTCTGTCCATGTGCTGTCTACAGTGTGTATGAGACAGTGTGTATGAGACAGTGTATATGAGACAGTGTATATGAGACAGTGTATATGAGACAGTGTATATGAGACAGTGTGTATGAGACAGTGTATATGAGACAGTGTGTATGAGACAGTGTGTATGAGACCGTGAGACAGTGTATATGAGACAGTGTGTATGAGACAGTGTGTATGAGACAGTGTATATGAGACAGTGTGTATGAGACAGTGTGTATGAGACAGTGTGTATGAGACCGTGTGTATGAGACAGTGTGTATGAGACAGTGTGTATGAGACAGTGTGTATGAGACAGTGTGTATGAGACCGTGAGACAGTGTATATGAGACAGTGTGTATGAGACAGTGTGTATGAGACAGTGTGTATGAGACAGTGTATATGAGACAGTGTGTATGAGACAGTGTGTATGAGACAGTGTGTATGAGACAGTGTGTATGAGACAGTGTATATGAGACAGTGTGTATGAGACAGTGTGTATGAGACAGTGTATATGAGACAGTGTGTATGAGACAGTGTGTATGAGACCGTGAGACAGTGTATATGAGACAGTGTGTATGAGACCGTGAGACAGTGTATATGAGACAGTGTGTATGAGACAGTGTATATGAGACAGTGTGTATGAGACAGTGTATATGAGACAGTGTATATGAGACAGTGTATATGAGACAGTGTATATGAGACAGTGTGTATGAGACAGTGTGTATGAGACCGTGTATATGAGACAGTGTGTATGAGACAGTGTGTATGAGACCGTGAGACAGTGTATATGAGACAGTGTATAGAACAGCTTCGTCTGATTGGTCTGATTTATATAATGAAGGGGTCATTTATGCCAAATCTGTCATTTGTAACCGGCATGGCTGCATCCCAATTAAATCAGCACAACGTTACCTCGTCGTTAATCAGAATAAATTAACATCCCTATGAGCGAGCACAAGATGTCTTACTGGATGAAAAATATATATTTTTTGTAATAAAAAAATAAACATTATTTCAATGTTTTGTGCTCACTACTCATTAAACAACAATGGAATAGACAGAGCTGCCTTACGGTCCAGTATGTGACTATGGCTCGCTGGGAACTCAGGACCTTCACTTGTGCTGTTATTTCTCACAGCAATGAACTGTACTCTTGGATAATATCCCACAGTAAAAGGCTGACTGTCTAACTGGGACAATTAAAGCGGATTAGCTTCCTCAAGGGGACCACAACAATGGCTGGCCAGGGACTCTACCTGCTCTCTTTAACAACCTCACAGTAACACTGCCTCTATATTACACACTATGTCACTATATTAGACTACACACTATGTCACTATATTAGACTACACACTATGTCACTATATTAGACTACACACTATGTCACTATATTAGACTACACATACTGGCACTATATTAGACTACACACTATGTCACTATATTAGACTACACACAATGCCTCTATATTAGACTACACACTATGTCACTATATTAGACTACACACTATGTCACTATATTAGACTGCACACAATGCCTCTATATTAGACTATACACTATGTCACTATATTAGACTACACACTATGTCACTATATTAGACTACACACTATGTCACTATATTAGACTACACACAATGCCTCTATATTAGACTATACACTATGTCACTATATTAGACTACACACACTGCCTCTATATTACACACTATGTCACTATATTAGACAACACACTATGTCACTATATTAGACTACACACACTGCCTCTATATTACACACTATGTCACTATATTAGACAACACACTATGTCACTATATTAGACTACACACTATGTCACTATATTAGACTACACACTATGTCACTATATTAGACTACACACTATGTCACTGTATTAGACTACACACTATGTCACTATATTAGACTACACACTATGTCACTATATTAGACTACACACTATGTCACTATATTAGACTACACACTATGTCACTATATTAGACTACACACTATGTCACTATATTAGACTACACACTATGTCACTATATTAGACTACACACACTGTCTCTATATTACACACTATGTCACTATATTAGACTGCACACTATGTCACTATATTAGACACTATGTCACTATATTAGACACTATGTCACTATATTACACACTATGTCACTATATTACACACTATGTCACTATATTACACACTATGTCACTATATTACACACTATGTCACTATATTACACACTGTCACTATATTAAACACTATGTCACTATATTACACACTATGTCACTATATTAGACACTATGTCACTATATTACACACTGTCACTATATTAGACACTATGTCACTATATTACACACTATGTCACTATATTAGACACTATGTCACTATATTACACACTGTCACTATATTAGACTACACACACTACCTTTGTTACACGGTATGTCACTATATTAGACTACACACTATGTCCCTATATGAGAGACTATGTCACTATATTAGACTACACACTATGTCACTATATTAGACTACACACACTACCTCTGTTACACAGTATGTCACTATATTAGACTACACACTATGTCCCTATATGAGAGACTATGTCACTATATTAGACACTATGTCACTATATTAGACACTATGTCACTATATTACACACTGTCACTATATTAGACACTATGTCACTATATTAGACACTATGTCACTATATTACACACTATGTCACTATATTAGACACTATGTCACTATATTAGACACTATGTCACTATATTAGACACTATGTCACTATATTACACACTATGTCACTATATTAGACACTATGTCACTCTGTTACACACTACAGCAGTTATTCTTGATGTTGGAATAATACTGTGAAATGTGTAAATTATTATAATCCACTTATAGTGTTGAGCTGTTTGAAAAGACCGACTGAAATATCAGCCTGTTTTTGGCGAGATGGAGTTTTGTCCTCCCATGGTGACAAGTTAGTTAATTGACCAATAGGAACGAGAGTTCCAAACCTCTCTGCCAATAAGAGCTAGTTTTCAGTTCTCTCCTCCCCACTCGGACCAATCCCAGCTAGAATTTGCTCTTCGCTAAGAAGCAATTTTTCTTTCTTTTTTACCATTTTAATTGAAAACATTCACAGCAAGGTTCTTAATTGTTACCCAGAAATGATTTGGTGTTGAGATAAAAAACGTCTGTAACTAGTAACTATCTAATCCAAGATGGCGTAGCAGTAGGTCGTCCTGTCCTGTCGTGTCCCTGTATATATCGTTTATTTTTCGTTTTTTTACATATTTTCTCCACATATCTCTTTGAAAACATTTTGCTAAACCCTAAGCTTCCAAATACTCTCCTGCAACCCGACTCACCCAATGTAGCTATTTTTCCTAAAGTATTTATATTTACTTCGGGACCCCTCAACTGAAGCTAGCCAGCTAACCAGCGGGTATGCTAGCGGTCTCCAGCTAACCGGTCATCAGCTAACCTGTAGTTCGGAAAGCTCTCGCCTGTTCGTACAACACGACTTTAACCAGAGCACAACGGACCTATTTATTTTTCATCCCCGGATTCCCACCGCAAACGGAACATCTTTCAGCTGGATTTTTCAGCAACTAGCTATCTAGCTAAACCGCAACCTCGGATTACGTAGCACCTGCGCTACCACCGTAGCATACTCCTGAGCTACAATACCCGGGCCCACGACCGGTCTACCGATGTCATCGTATGAAGAGGAATAAACAGACTCACCCCATCGCGACGTCCCCCAAAGGCTAACTCTCTAGCCCTCGCTATCTCCCTGCTTGCTAATTCGGCCTGCTAACTGCTAGCTTGTCCAGCTCCGGCCCGCTAACTGCTACCTTGTCTAGCCCGGGCCTACAAACTGTTAGCTTGTTAGCACAGGCCTGCTAACCGCCTGAATCGCCACGTCTCAAACGCTCACCGGACCCATATTTACTTTCTATCTCTTTTGACTTTTAATTTGTTTATACCTTCCGGAAACCTGCCTCACCCAATGTGATACGGAATCGCTATTATTTTTTTATTTTTTTTTAGAACACACTCAAGAACCTCCAGAAGCTAACCAGCTAACTAGCTACAAGCTATTTAGTCATTGTTCGTTTTTTTTTTACCTGGATAACACTCGCCAGGCCAGCTTCCCTGCCCCATCCACCGCTGCCCCCTGGACACTGATCTCTTGGCTACATAGCTGATGCACGCTGGACTGTCCATTAATCACGGTACTCCATTCTGCTTGTTTGTTCTATCTGTTGGCCCCGTTGCCTAGTCTACGCCATTTTACCTGCTGTTGTTGTGCTAGCTGATTAGCTGTTGTCTCACCTACTGTTTTAGCTAGCTTTCCCAATTCAACACCTGTGATTACTGTATGCCTCGCTGTATGTCTCTCTCAAATGTCAACATGCCTTGTATACTGTTGTTCAGGTTAGTTATCATTGTTTTAGTTCACAATGGAGCCCCTAGTTCCACTCTTCACGCCCCTGATAACTCCTTTGTCCCACCTCCCACACATGCGGTGACCTCACCCATTACTACCAGCATGTCCAGAGATACAACCTCCCTCATCATCACCCAGTGCCTGGGCTTACCTCCGCTGTACCCGCACCCCACCATACCCCTGTCTGCGCTTTATGCCCTGAATATATTCTACCATGCCCAGAAACCTGCTCCTCTTATTCTCTGTCCCCAACGCTCTAGGCGACCAGTTTTGATAGCCTTTAGCCGCACCCTCATACTACTCCTTCTCTGTTCCACGGGTGATGTGGAGGTAAACCCAGGCCCTGCATGTCCCCAGGCACCCTCATTTGTTGACTTCTGTGATCGAAAAAGCCTTGGTTTCATGCATGTCAACATCAGAAGCCTCCTCCCTAAGTTTGTCTTACTCACTGCTTTAGCACACTCTGCTAACCCTGATGTCCTTGCTGTGTCTGAATCCTGGCTCAGGAAGGCCACCAAAAATTCAGAGATTTCCATACCCAACTATAACATCTTCCGTCAAGATAGAACTGCCAAAGGGGGCGGAGTTGCAGTTTACTGCAGAGATAGCCTGCAAAGTAATGTCATACTTTCCAGGTCCATACCCAAACAGTTCGAACCACTAATTTTGAAAATTACTCTCTCCAGAAATAAGTCTCTCACGGTTGCCGCCTGCTACCGACCCCCCTCAGCTCCCAGCTGTGCCCTGGACACCATTTGTGAATTGATCGCCCCCCATCTAGCTTCAGAGTTTGTTCTGTTAGGTGACCTAAACTGGGATATGCTTAACACCTCGCCAGTCCTACAATCTAAGCTAGATGCCCTCAATCTCACACAAATCATCAAGGAACCCACCAGGTACAACCCTAACTCTGTAAACAAGGGCACCCTCATAGACGTCATCCTGACCAACTGGCCCTGCTGTGGCGGACTGCAATAGCATCGAATAGTCCCCGTGATATGCAACTGTTCAGGGAAGTCCGGAACCAATACACGCAGTCAGTCAGGAAAGCTAAGGCCAGCTTTTTCAGGCAGAAGTTTGCATCCTGTAGCTCCAACTCCAAAAAGTTCTGGGACACCGTGAAGTCCATGGAGAACAAGAGCACCTCCTCCCAGCTGCCCACTGCACTGAGGCTAGGTAACACGGTCACCACTGATAAATCCATGATTATCGAAAACTTCAATAAGCATTTCTCAACGGCTGGCCATGCCTTCCGCCTGGCTACTTCAACCTCGGCCAACAGCTCCGCCCCCCCCGCAGCTCCTCGCCCAAGCCTCTCCAGGTCCTCCTTTAACCAAATCCAGATAGCAGATGTTCTGAAAGAGCTGCAAAACCTGGACCCGTACAAATCAGCTGGGCTTGACAATCTGGACCCTCTATTTCTGAAACTATCTGCCACCATTGTCGCAACCCCTATTACCAGCCTGTTCAACCTCTCTTTCATATCGTCTGAGATCCCCAAGGATTGGAAAGCTGCCGCAGTCATCCCCCTCTTCAAAGGGGGAGACACCCTGGACCCAAACTGTTACAGACCTATATCCATCCTGCCCTGAATATCTAAGGTCTTCGAAAGCCAAGTCAACAAACAGGTCACTGACCATCTCGAATCCCACCGCACCTTCTCCGCTGTGCAATCTGGTTTCCGAGCCGGTCATGGGTGCACCTCAGCCACACTCAAGGTACTCAACGATATCATAACCGCCATCGATAAAAGACAGTACTGTGCAGCCGTCTTCATCGACCTTGCCAAGGCTTTCGACTCTGTCAATCACCATATTCTTATCGGCAGACTCAGGAGCCTCGGTTTTTCGGATGACTGCCTTGCCTGGTTCACCAATTACTTTGCAGACAGAGTTCAGTGCGTCAAATCGGAGGGCATGCTGTCTGGTCCTCTGGCAGTCTCTATGGGGGTGCCACAGGGTTCAATTCTCGGGCCGACTCTTTTCTCTGTGTATATCAATGATGTTGCTCTTGCTGCGGGCGATTCCCTGATCCACCTCTACGCAGACGACACCATTCTATATACTTTCGGCCCGTCTTTGGACACTGTGCTATCTAACCTCCAAACAAGCTTCAATGCCATACAACACTCCTTCCGTGGCCTCCAACTGCTCTTAAACGCTAGTAAAACCAAATGCATGCTTTTCAACCGGTCGCTGCCTGCACCCGCATGCCCGACTAGCATCACCACCCTGGATGGTTCCGACCTAGAATATGGGGACGTCTATAAGTACCTAGGTGTCTGGCTAGACTGCAAACTCTCCTTCCAGACTCATATCAAACATCTCCAATCGAAAATCAAATCAAGAGTCGGCTTTCTATTTCGCAACAAAGCCTCCTTCACTCACGCCGCCAAGCTTACCCTAGTAAAACTGACTATCCTACCGATCCTCGACTTCGGCGATGTCATCTACAAAATGGCTTCCAACACTCTACTCAGCAAACTGGATGCAGTCTATCACAGTGCCATCCGTTTCGTCACTAAAGCACCTTATACCACCCACCACTGCGACTTGTATGCTCTAGTCGGCTGGCCCTCGCTACATATTCGTCGCCAGACCCACTGGCTCCAGGTCATCTACAAGTCCATGCTAGGTAAAGCTCCGCCTTATCTCAGCTCACTGGTCACGATGGCAACACCCATCCGTAGCACGCACTCCAGCAGGTGTATCTCACTGATCATCCCTAAAGCCAACACCTCATTTGGCCGCCTTTCGTTCCAGTACTCTGCTGCCTGTGACTGGAACGAATTGCAAAAATCGCTGAAGTTGGAGACTTTTATCTCCCTCACCAACTTCAAACATCAGCTATCTGAGCAGCTAACCGATCGCTGCAGCTGTACATAGTCTATTGGTAAATAGCCCACCCTTTTTCACCTACCTCATCCCCATACTGTTTTTATTTATTTACTTTTCTGCTCTTTTGCACACCAATATCTCTACCTGTACATGACCATCTGATCATTCATCACTCCAGTGTTAATCTGCAAAATTGTAATTATTTGCCTACCTCCTCATGCCTTTTGCACACATTGTATATAGACTCCCCCTTTGGTTTCTACTGTGTTATTGACTTGTTAATTGTTTACTCCATGTGTAACTCTTTGTTGTCTGCTCACACTGCTATGCTTTATCTTGGCCAGGTCGCAGTTGCAAATGAGAACTTGTTCTCAACTAGCCTACCTGGTTAAATAAAGGTGTTCTCAACTAGCCTACCTGGTTAAATAAAGGTGTTCTCAACTAGCCTACCTGGTTAAATAAAGGTGAAATAAAAAATAAATAAAAAATAAATAAATAAAAAAAGTCTGTATACATGTTTTATTATACAACTCGGCTTGTTGAAGCTCAACAGAAGTTGGGTGACGCAACAGGACAACGACCCAAAACACAGAAGTAAATCAGCAACAGAATGGCTTCAGCAGAAGAAAATACACCTTCTGGAGTGGCCCAGTCAGAGTCCTGACCTAAACCCGATTGAGATGCTGTGGCATGACCTCGAGAGAGCGGTTCACACCAAACATCCCAAGAATATTGCTGAATTGAAACAGTTTTGTAAAGAGGAATGGTCCAAAATTACTCCTGACCATTGTGCAGGTCTGATACGCAACTACAGAAAACGTTTAGTTGAGGTTATTGCTGCCAAAGGAGGGTCAACCAGTTATTAAATCCAAGGGTTCACATACTTTTCCCACCCTGCACTGTGAATGTTTACACGGTGTGTTCAATAAAGACATGAACACCTATAATTGTTTGTGCTTTATTCCTTTCAGCAGACTGTGTTTGTCTGTTGTTGTGACCTAGATGATGATCAGATCAAATGTTATGACCAATTTATGCAGATATCCAGGTCATTCCAAAGGGTTCACATACAGTACTTTCACTTGCCACTGTAGATGTTGGTCTCTTGACCTTTTTTTTCTCCACAAATATAGATGGCCACTCTCTATTTTGAAATGTTCAGTGTTCTCTACTACAGTAAAGCAGTGGACTGGAATGTTCAGTGTTCTATACTACAGTAAAGCAGTAGACCGTGGACTGGAATGTTCAGTGTTCTATACTACAGTAAAGCAGTAGACCGTGGACTGGAATGTTCAGTGTTCTATACTACAGTAAAGCAGTAGACCGTGGACTGGAATGTTCAGTGTTCTATACTACAGTAAAGCAGTAGACCGTGGACTGGAATGTTCAGTGTTCTATACTACAGTAAAGCAGTAGACCGTGGACTGGAATGTTCAGTGTTCTATTCTACAGTAAAGCAGTGGACCGTGGGCTGGAATGATCAGTGTTCTCTACTACAGTAAAGCAGTGGACTGGAATGTTCAGTGTTCTATAATACAGTAAAGCAGTGGACCGTGGACTGGAATGTTCAGTGTTCTATACTACAGTAAAGCAGTAGACCGTGGACTGGAATGTTCAGTGTTCTATACTACAGTAAAGCAGTAGACCGTGGACTGGAATGTTCAGTGTTCTATTCTACAGTAAAGCAGTGGACCGTGGGCTGGAATGTTCAGTGTTCTCTACTACAGTAAAGCAGTGGACCGTGGGCTGGAATGATCAGTGTTCTCTACTACAGTAAAGCAGTGGACCGTGGGCTGGAATGATCAGTGTTCTCTACTACAGTAAAGCAGTGGACTGGAATGTTCAGTGTTCTATAATACAGTAAAGCAGTGGACCGTGGACTGGAATGTTCAGTGTTCTATAATACAGTAAAGCAGTGGACTGGAATGTTCAGTGTTCTCTACTACAGTAAAGCAGTGGACTGGAATGTTCAGTGTTCTATTCTACAGTAAAGCAGTGGACCGTGGGCTGGAATGTTCAGTGTTCTATAATACAGTAAAGCAGTGGACTGGAATGTTCAGTGTTCTCTACTAGAGTAAAGCAGTGGACTGGAATGTTCAGTGTTCTATTCTACAGTAAAGCAGTGGACCGTGGACTGGAATGTTCAGTGTTCTCTACTACAGTAAAGCAGTGGACCGTGGACTGGAATGTTCAGTGTTCTATACTACAGTAAAGCAGTGGACTGGAATGTTCAGTGTTCTATACTACAGTAAAGCAGTGGACCGTGGACTGGAATGTTCAGTGTTCTATTCTACAGTAAAGCAGTGGACTGTGGACTGGAATGTTCAGTGTTCTCTACTACAGTAAAGCAGTGGACCGTGGACTGGAATGTTCAGTGTTGTATTCTACAGTAAAGCAGTGGACTGTGGACTGGAATGTTCAGTGTTCTATTCTACAGTAAAGCAGTAGACTGTGGACTGGAATGTTCAGTGTTTTTTACTACAGTAAAGCAGTGGACCGTGGACTGGAATGTTCAGTGTTCTCTACTACAGTAAAGCAGTGGACCGTGGACTGGAATGTTCAGTGTTCTATACTACAGTAAAGCAGTGGACCGTGGACTGGAATGTTCAGTGTTCTATACTACAGTAAAGCAGTGGACCGTGGACTGGAATGTTTCGTGTTCTATTCTACAGTAAAGCAGTGGACTGGAATGTTCAGTGTTCTATACTACAGTAAAGCAGTAGACTGGAATGTTCAGTGTTCTATTCTACAGTAAAGCAGTGGACTGTGGACTGGAATGTTCAGTGTTCTATTCTACAGTAAAGCAGTAGACTGTGGACTGGAATGTTCAGTGTTTTTTACTACAGTAAAGCAGTGGACCGTGGACTGGAATGTTCAGTGTTCTATACTACAGTAAAGCAGTGGACCGTGGACTGGAATGTTTTGTGTTCTATTCTACAGTAAAGCAGTGGACTGGAATGTTCAGTGTTCTATAATACAGTAAAGCAGTGGACTGGAATGTTCATTTTTCTATACTACAGTAAAGCAGTGGACTGGAATTTTCAGTGTTCTATTCTACAGTAAAGCAGTGGACCGTGGACTGGAATGTTCAGTTTTCTATACTAGCTAAATTGCCATAAATGTTTAATGATTTTTGACCTGTCCCCAAATTAATATAATTTGTTCAGAGTTTGTTTTGATATTTCAACCTGCGTGTCCTGTTTGTGTCTGGTGTGGGGGTTACAACATCAACATGCACCATGAAGGTTCACGTACGGTTTGGTCAGCATGTAAAACCAAGACTCAAAACTGTATTCATGGCAGCTAAATGAAATAAACCTAATTACCTAAACATTAAAAAGCAGTTATCACCATGCAGAGCAGCAGCAGACAGTGTACACATGTAAATCATAGAGAATAACACAGCTGTGGACAGCTATACAATTATAGTACTTCAAAGCATAATGTATAAGCCAGTTAATTGCAATATATTGACAGAGGACATTTAAATGAATGTGCGGAGTTCCAAATGGTACACTATTCCCTACATAGTGCACTTCTTTTCACCAGAGAACTATGGGCTCGGGTTAAAAGTAGTACACTATATAGACAATAGGGTGCCATTTGGAACACATGAATGGTGTTCATTCTGAAAATAAATCCGGCATTTGAACCAATCAGCATTCTGTCGGTATATTTTGCTCATGAACATCATCAAAAACAGCCAAAGCACCAGCCACAGAAGTAAACACTTACCGTAAAGCTCCTGGTCATCAGCTGTCATTAACAGAAGTAAACACTGACCTTAAAGATCCTTGTCATCAACTGTCAGTAACAGAAGTAAACACTTACCTTAAAGCTCCTGGTCATCAACTGTCATTAACAGAAGTAAATACTTACTGTAATGATCCTGGTCATCAACTGTCATTAACAGAAGTAAACACTTACCTTAAAGATCCTGGTCATCAGCTGTCATTAACATAATTAAAGCTCCTGGTCATCAGCTGTCATTAACAGAAGTAAACACTGACCTTAAAGATCCTGGTCATCAACTGTCAGTAACAGACACAGAAGTAAACACTTACCAAGATGGTCTGTCCAGTTTTATGTGTGATCCTTGAGATCAGTTTTAAGAGTTTTAATGACCATGTTCCTGTTTACGGACGCAAATACAGTTTATGTGAAGGTGGATGCTGTATATAACAACTATTATTTGTAGGTCTCAGTCTCTATTTCACTTGTACAAAGGTTTCGGATTGAGAAGGCCTTTATTTTTTATCTACACCTTTCTGGAGTTTGACCTTGCCTTGTCAGGAGTGTCTGTCTGCGCGCGCAAGGCCTGCTCCCCGAGAGCAGGTGCTCACTGAAGGCTAGGAGCAGAGAAGGTTATCGGATTGGGAAACCTGATGCAACGTGGGCGGTGGTAAAATCTAAATTGTTCTGCACAATGTTTACTGGTCGTTGCACACCTGTGCTGAAATACCTCTAAAAACCAGCATTATGTATCTGTGCTCTTTCCTCAATGCCATCCTGGATTAAATACGCTGAATGATCAATGGGTGTTACGCACGCCTCTATGAAGAGGGAACGCAACACCCTGCTACAACTAAACTCTGTGAAGTGAAAAACGTATGGACTGTAGGTGCAAGTAAGAATGACAACAGGCAGAATGTGGTACCGTTTACAAGGACTTTATTCCTTTACATGGTAATATGGGGAAAAGGGGCTGGACGGAACCAAAGCAAAGAAAGTAAATCTGAAAGCCCCCCCCCTCTCCTACCTTACCTGCCTACCCACTACTTAACTAATTTAGCACCCCCTGGTGCCCTAACCAAAATACAGGGGGTGGTCCACCCAGGTCTTACCTATTGTGCATAGACAATGAATATACTACGGGTATATGTATGCCCGCGGGCCTCTTGCCTAAGCACTCCCAAGGTGCCTTCCCCTTCCCCCTGGGAACAAATTAAACAGATTATTAAACAATTTCACAAACAAACTAAGAAACAAAGGACATCAAATAAGCTCTATCTGAGCAACAAACTCACAGAACATACCACTTCCCAGCAATGAACTCCCAGCAAAATCAACCTCTGGCAAAATCTCTCAGTAATCCCTACCGCCAAATCTCTCTAGCAAAATCTCTCTAGCAAAATCTCTCTAGCAAAATCTCTCTAGCAAAATCTCTCTAGCAAAATCTCTCTAGCAAAATCTCTCTAGCAAAATCTCTCTAGCAAAATCTCTCTAGCAAAATCTCTCTAGCAAAATCTCTCTAGCAAAATCTCTCTAGCAAAATCTCTCTAGCAAAATCTCTGCAATGACCTCCCAGCAAAAAAATATCTTTCTCCTGAACAGAACACTGGCTTTTATAATAGCTTCAGAAGGAATGGGTAATTGGAGACAGCTGCGTCTTGACGAGGGGGCGGGGTCAGCTCTCCAATTAGCCCTGGAGTCGACCAATCAGCTGCTTGAGTGATTTCAGGAAGCCATTTCCTGAAATAAACACATGCAAATACACAAACTACAACACATAATCTGGGGAACGTAACAATGGGTCAGTGAATTATCTTCGCTTTATGCCCGACAATTTGCAAATACTCCGATACCATCATGTCAATACCACCAGGAACTTGGTCTCTCTCTAAAATTATATTTGTACCAAACGCAACCGGGACACTTGATGGCAATACTTCCAAAATCTCTAACTATTCAATTTCTTTTTTTACTGTGTCGAAACACTCCGTTTTATTGCCAATGATGCTGGCTCCACCAAGTCCTCACGCATTGGGCAACTGAGATATACTGTTGTGATTTTATTGTTGATCTCTGGTAATGTGTGACCAAACCCTGGGCCGGTAGATACCATGCAATCTCTACCGACTCCCTGTGATTTTAAAAACAGAGCAGGTTTTGGCTTCTTGCATGTTCATGTCAGAAGTCCAGAAATAGACATGATTTAGAATATGGGCCAAAACGACAAAATGCAGAAGTAATGGTTTAATCAGAAACATTGCTAATGAAATCTGTGTTAAATAACTGGATTTCTATTGATGGGTACACGGTTTTTAGAACGGATCGGATGAGTCCGTTCTAAAAATGGAGAGGGGTTGCAATGTATGTGAAATCCGAGTTTACCGCCTGTGAAATTCTCTCGATTACCAAAGCCAAACAGTTTGAATTGCTGACAGTTAAAGTGAACGTATATAAGACCTCCCACGTCACTGTAGTCGGATGTTACAGACCGCTCTCGGCTGCTACAGACCGCCTTCGGCTGCTACAGACCGCCTTCGGCTGTTACAGACCGCCCTCGGCTGCTACAGACTGCCCTCGGCTGCTACAGACCGCCCTCGGCTGCTACAGACCGCCCTCGGCTGCTACAAACCGCTCTCGGCGCCTACAGACCACCCTCGGCTGCTACAGACCGCCCTCGGCTGCTACAAACCGCCCTCGGCTGCTACAGACCACCCTCGGCTGCTACAAACCGCCCTCGGCTGCTACAGACCACCCTCGGCTGCTACAGACCGCCCTCGGCTGCTACAGACCGCCCTCGGCTGCTACAGACCACTCTCGGGTGCTACAGACCGCTCTCGGCTGCTACAGACCGCCCTCGGCTGCTACAGAACGCCCTCGGCTGCTACAAAACGCCCTCGGCTCTTACAGACCACCCTCGGCTGCTACAGACCGGCCTCGGCTGCTACAAACCGCCCTCGGCTGCTACAGACCACCCTCGGCTGCTACAGACCGCCCTCGGCTGCTACAGACCGCCCTCGGCTGCTACAGACCGCTCTCGGCTGCTACAGACCGCTCTCGGCTGCTACAGACCGCCCTCGGCTGCTACAGAACGCTCTCGGCTGCTACAAAACGCCCTCGGCTCTTACAGACTGCTCTCGGCTGCAACAGAACGCCCTCGGCTGCTACAGACCGCCCTCGGCTGCTACAGACCGCCCTCGGCTGCTACAGACCGCCCTCGGCTGCTACAGACCGCCCTCGGCTGCTACAGACCGCCCTCGGCTGCTACAAACCGCCCTCGGCTGCTACAGACCGCCCTCGGCTGCTACAGACCGCCCTCGGCTGCTACAGACCGCCCTCGGCTGCTACAGACCGCCCTCGGCTGCTACAGACCGCTCTCGGCTGCTACAGACCGCCCTCGGCTGCTACAGACCACCCTCGGCTGCTACAGACCGCCCTCGGCTGCTACAGACCGCCCTCGGCTGCTACAGACCGCCTTCGGCTGCTACAGACTGCCCTCGGCTGCTACAGACCGCCCTCGGCTGCTACAAACCGCTCTCGGCTGCTACAAACCGCCCTCGGCTGCTACAGACCGCCCTCGGCTGCTACAGAACGCTCTCGGCTGCTACAAAACGCCCTCGGCTCTTACAGACTGCTCTCGGCTGCTACAGAACGCCCTCGGCTGCTACAAAACGCCCTCGGCTCTTACAGACCACCCTCGGCTGCTACAGACCGGCCTCGGCTGCTACAAACCGCCCTCGGCTGCTACAGACCACCCTCGGCTGCTACAGACCGCTCTCGGCTGCTACAGACCGCTCTCGGCTGCTACAGACCGCCCTCGGCTGCTACAGAACGCTCTCGGCTGCTACAAAACGCCCTCGGCTCTTACAGACTGCTCTCGGCTGCAACAGAACGCCCTCGGCTGCTACAGACCGCCCTCGGCTGCTACAAACCGCCCTCGGCCGCTACAACCCGCTCTCGGCTGCTACAAACCGCCCTCGGCTGCTACAAACCGCCCTCGGCTGCTACAGACCACCCTCGGCTGCTACAGACCGCCCTCGGCTGCTACAGACCGCCCTCGGCTGCTACAGACCGCCCTCGGCTGCTACAGACCGCCCTCGGCTGCTACAGACCGCCCTCGGCTGCTACAGACCGCTCTCGGCTGCTACAGACCGCCCTCGGCTGCTACAGACCGCCCTCGGCTGCTACAGACCGCCCTCGGCTGCTACAGACCGCACTCGGCTGCTACAGACCGCCCTCGGCTGCTACAGACCGCTCTCGGCTGCTACAGACCGCTCTCGGCTGCTACAGACCGCCCTCGGCTGCTACAGACCGCTCTCGGCTGCTACAGACCGCCCTCGGCTGCTACAGACCGCCCTCGGCTGCTACAGACCGCCCTCGGCTGCTACAAACCGCCCTCGGCTGCTACAGACCGCCTTCGGCTGCTACAGACTGCCCTCGGCTGCTACAGACCGCCCTCGGCTGCTACAAACCGCTCTCGGCTTCTACAAACCGCTCTCGGCTGCTACAAACCGCCCTCGGCTGCTACAGACCGCTCTCGGCTGCTACAAAACGCCCTCGGCTGCTACAGACCGCCCTCGGCTGCTACAAACCGCTCTCGGCTGCTACAGACCGCCCTCGGCTGCTACAGACCACTCTCGGCTGCTATAAACCGCCCTCGGCTGCTACAGACCGCTCTCGGCTGCTACAGACCGCCCTCGGCTGCTACAGACCGCTCTCGGCTGCTACAGACCGCCCTCGGCTGCTACAGACCACTCTCGGCTGCTATAAACCGCCCTCGGCTGCTACAGACCGCTCTCGGCTGCTACAGACCGCCCTCGGCTGCTACAAACCGCCCTTGGCTGCTACAGATTGCTCTCGGCTGCTACAGACCGCTCTCGGCTGCTACAGACCGCCCTCGGCTCTTACAGACCGCTCTCGGCTGCTTTAGACCGCCCTCGGCTGCTACAGACCGCTCTCGGCTGCTACAGACCGCTCTCGGCTGCTACAGACCGCCCTCGGCTGCTACAGACCGCTCTCGGCTGCTACAGACCGCTCTCGGCTGCTACAGACCGCTCTCGGCTGCTACAGACCGCTCTCGGCTGCTTTAGACAGCTCTCGGCTGCTACAGACTGCTCTCGGCTGCTACAGACCGCCCTCGGCTGCTACAGACCGCCGTCGGCTACTACAGACCGCTCTCGGCTGCTACAGACCGCCCTCGGCTGCTACAGACCGCCCTCGGCTGCTACAGACCGCCCTCGGCTGCTACAGACCGCCCTCGTCTGCTACAGACCGCCCTCGGCTGCTACAAACCACCCTCGGCTGCTACAGACCGCTCTCGGCTGCTACAGACCGCTCTCGGCTGCTACAGACCGCCCTCGGCTGCTACAGACCACTCTCGGCTGCTATAAACCGCCCTCGGCTGCTACAGACCGCTCTCGGCTGCTACAGACCGCCCTCGGCTGCTACAGACCGCCCTGGCTGCCACAGACCGCCCTCGGCTGCTACAAACCGCCCTTGGCTGCTACAGATTGCTCTCGGCTGCTACAGACCGCTCTCGGCTGCTACAGACTGCCCTCGGCTCTTACAGACCGCTCTCGGCTGCTTTAGACCGCCCTCGGCTGCTACAGACCGCTCTCGGCTGCTACAGACCGCTCTCGGCTGCTACAGACTGCCCTCGGCTGCTACAGACCGCTCTCGGCTGCTACAGACCGCTCTCGGCTGCTACAGACCGCTCTCGGCTGCTACAGACCGCTCTCGGCTGCTTTAGACAGCTCTCGGCTGCTACAGACTGCTCTCGGCTGCTACAGACCGCCCTCGGCTGCTACAGACCGCCGTCGGCTACTACAGACCGCTCTCGGTTGCTACAGACCGCCCTCGGCTGCTACAGACCGCCCTCGGCTGCTACAGACCGCCCTCGGCTGCTACAGACCGCCCTCGTCTGCTACAGACCGCCCTCGGCTGCTACAAACCACCCTCGGCTGCTACAGACCGCTCTCGGCTGCTACAGACCGCTCTCGGCTGCTACAGAACGCCCTCGGCTGCTACAGACCGCCCTCGGCTGCTACAGACCGCCCTTGGCTTGGGGAGACGTGCTTACCTCTCTTTCTGATATCCCACACAAGTTAAATGACTCTGAATTCATTAATTTAGGAGATTTGAACTGGGAGATGCTTACATCTGTATCGGACTCTTTTAAAGAACTGTGTGACTCTCTGAATCTCACTCAATTAATTAATGCTCCTACCAGACCGAATCCCAGAGCACCTAACAAATCAACGCTATTGGACATTATTCTAACGAATCTCCCTCACAAATACACATGGACTGGGATATTCTGTAATGATGTCAGTGATGAAATACACATGGACTGGGATATTCTGTAATGATGTCAGTGATGAAATACACATGGACTGGGATATTCTGTAATGATGTCAGTGATGAAATACACATGGACTGGGATATTCTGTAATGATGTCAGTGATGAAATACACATGAACTGGGATATTCTGTAATGATGTCAGTGATGAAATACACATGGACTGGGATATTCTGTAATGATGTCAGTGATGAAATACACATGGACTGGGATATTCTGTAATGATGTCAGTGATGAAATACACATGGACTGGGATATTCTGTAATGATGTCAGTGATCACTGTGCAATTGCTTGTGCTAGAAATAGAAAAATGAACAAAGCCAATCCCCGTTATATTTTTAAAAGACATTTTAGACAGGTTTATGAGCAAGCGTTCTTACGTGATCTGTACCTTAATATAGACAGAGTAAGTCTGATCCCGATGTTGACTGCCTGGGACTGTTTTTATATGAAATGTGTGTCGATTTGTGATAAGCCCCTGTGAAGAAATGTTGAATCAGTGGAGGGAACGATCCCTGGTTTTCAGATAACTTGGCACAATTAATTAGAAAGAGAGATATATCTTGGGCTCAAGCTAGACTAACAAATGCTCCTGTTGACTGGGCCTCCTTCAGAGCGCTAAGAAACAAATACACAGGATTGATCAGGAAGTCCAAATAGGAGTACTATTTAAATGCAGTCACAGAGAACCTAAACACCCCTACCAAGTTCTGGAAGCCAATCAAATTAGTGTCAGGTTCTAATGTCTCCTCTGGCCTTCCTGACCATTTAATAACAGATTCTAATGAAGTGAAGGATAAAGCCCATATTGTAGGGTTTTTTAACAAGCACTTAATATCTGCTTGTTCAGTTTCTAATAATGGTGGGAACCAGGCCTCTAATGTCAGCTCTGTTACAGTCAACTATGATATAGGCCCTCATGTGAACCATTTTAACGTTGAGCCTGTTTCTTATACTGAGGTCTTTAAAGCATTAAAGGCTACAGACCCTAAAAAGACTACAGGTCCAGACAACCTGGACCCCCTTACCTCTTAAAGACAGCAGCTGGTATTATTACTGAACCTGTGGCTCATATTTTCAACTTGAGTCTCTTGACCAATTCCATACCCAGACCAATTCCATCCCATTACTAAAAGGTGTATAACTATTGTTCTATCTCTAAACTCCCTATCCTGGCCAACGTCTGTGAATCACTAGTGAACTCACAGTAAATAAAAAAAGAGAACATACTGAGTTCTGGTTCTTTAGATCGGGGCACAGCACCACTACTGCAGCTATGGCAGTGGCAAATGACATCATTAAAAGCAACATTGTGCTGGTCTCTTTGTGGATTTATCAAAGGCCTTTGATTCATTTGACCATGAATTGTTGCTAGCTAGACTCAGAAACATTGATCTCAGTGAAGGGACAGTAAATTGGTTTAGGGACTGACAGAACACAATGTGTATATACTGACAATCACAAGTCTAGTTTTTGTTTTAGATTAATAGAGGTGTGCCCCAGGGTTCTATTTTAGCTCCTGTGTTGTTCTCAATCTTTATTGGTTTATCTGGTTTCCGAGCTGGTCATGGGTCCACTTCAGCCACGCTCAAGGTCCTAAACGATATCGTAACCGTCATCGATAAAAGACGATACTGTGCAGCCGTATTCATCGACGTGGCCGAGGCTTTCGACTCTGTCAATCACCATATTCTTATTGGCAGACTCAACAGCCTTGGTTTCTCAAATGACTGCCTCGCCTGGTTCACCAACTACTTCTCTGATAGAGTTCAGTGTATCAAATCGGAGGGCCTGTTGTCCGGACCTCTGGCAGTCTCTATGGGGGTGCCACAGGGTTCAATTCTCGGGCCGACTCTTTTCTCTGTATATATCAATGATGTTGCTCTTGCTGCTGGTGATTCTCTGATCCACCTCTACTCAGACGACACAATTCTGTATACTTCTGGCCCCTCCTTGGACACTGTGTTAACTAACCTCCAGATAGGCTTCAATGCCATACAACACTCCTTCCGTGGCCTCCAACTGCTCTTAAATGCAAGTAAAACTAAATGCATGCTCTTCAACCGATCGCTGCCCGCACCTGCCCGCCCGTCCAGCATCACTAGTCTGGACGGTTCTGACTAAGAATATATGGACAATTACAAATACCTGGGTGTCTGGTTAGACTGTAAACTCTCCTTCCAGACTCACATTAAGCATCTCCAATCCAAAATGAAATCTAGAATCGGCTTCCTATTTCGCAACAAAGCATCCTTCACTCATGCTGCCATACCCTCGTAAAACTCACTATCCTACCGATCCTTGACTTTGGCGATGTAATTTACAAAATAACCTGCAACACTCTACTCAGCAAATTGGATGCAGTCTATCACAGTGCCATCTGTTTTGTCACCAAAGCCCCATATACTACCCACCACTGCGACCTGTATGCTCTCATTGGCTGGCCCTCGTTTCATATTTGTCGCCAAACCCACTGGCTCCAGTTCATCTATAAGTCATTGCTAGGTAAAGCCCCGCCTTGTCTCAGCTCACTGGTCACAATAGCAGCACCCACCCGTAGCACGCGCTCCAGCAGGTATATTTCACTGGTCACCCCCAAAGCCAATTCCTCCTTTGGCCGCCTTTCCTTCCAGTTCTCTGCTGCCAATGACTGGAACGAATTGCAAAAATCACTGAAGCTGGAGACTCATATCTCCATCACTAACTTTAAGCATCAGCTGTCAGAGCAGCTCACAGATCATTGCATCTGTAAATAGCCCATCTGTAAATATCCCATCTGTAAATATCCCATCTGTAAATAGCCCATCCAACTACCTCATGCCCATATATATTTTTCTCCTTTGCACTCCAGTATCTCTACTTGCACATTCATCTTCTGCACATCTATCACTCCAGTGTTTAATTGCTATATTGTAATTACTTCACCACTACGGTCTATTTATTGCCTTACCTCCCTAATCTTACCTCATTTGCACTCACTGTATATAGACTTTTCTATTGTGTTATTTACTGTACGCTTGTCTATTCCATGTGTAACTCTGTGTTGTTGTTTGTGTTGCACTGCTTTGCTTCATCTTGGCCAGGTCACAGATGTAAATGAGACTTGTTCTCAACTGGCCTACCTGGTTAAATAAAGGTGAATAAAATAAATAATAATGATTTTGGGAAATGGGATGCAACCAGCGAAGTTCCATCTAAATGCAGATGATATATGTCTATATTAATATGCTCCTTCTCTGGTTCAGGCTGTTGAAGAGCTCCACATTGCTTTTCAGTCACTACAGGCCTCCCTTTATGGTCTCAAACTGGTCTTGAATGTACAAAAAACTAAATTCATGACCTTTACCAGAGCCTGAACTCTGCCAGAGAACAATGGCATTGTCAAATCTGGTGGCTTATCCATTGAAAAAGTGTCATCCTACAAATACCTAGGTATACCTAAGACAAGTTGTCCTTTAAAGGTCATGTGGATAATCTTGTGACAAAGCTTAAATTGAAATTGGGTTTTTATTTTCGTAATAAGGCTTCCCGCTTATGGCTAGAAAGAAGCTTGTTCAGGCCACTTTTCTCTCTGTAATTAATTATGGTGACTTGCTGTTTATCATACAGCCTCCTCTGTCTTACAGAGACTGGACTCTGTTTATCATGCAACCTCTTCTGTCTTACAGAGACTGTTTATCATGCAGCCTCCTCTGTCTTACAGAGACTGGACTCTGTTCATCATGCATCCTCCTCTGTCTGACAGAGACTGGACTCTGTTTATCATGCATCCTCTTCTGTCTGACAGAGACTGGACTCTGTTTATCATGCAACCTCCTCTGTCTGACAGAGACTGGACTCTGTTTATCATGCATCCTCTTCTGTCTTACAGAGACTGTTTATCATGCAGCCTCCTCTGTCTTACAGAGACTAGACTCTGTTTATCATGCAGCCTCCTCTGTCTTACAGAGACTGGACTCTGTTTATGATGCATCCTCCTCTGTCTGACAGAGACTGGACTCTGTTTATCATGCAGCCTCCTCCGTCTGACAGAGACTGGACTCTGTTTATCATGCAGCCTCCTATGTCTTACAGAGACTGGACTCTGTTTATCATGCAACCTCCTCTGTCTGACAGAGACTGGACTCTGTTTATCATGCAGCCTCCTCTGTCTTACAGAGACTGGACTCTGTTTATCATGCAACCTCCTCTGTCTGACAGAGACTGGACTCTGTTTATCATGAAACCTCCTCTGTCTGACAGAGACTGGACTCTGTTTATCATGCAGCCTCCTCTGTCTTACAGAGACTGGACTCTGTTTATCATGCATCCTCCTCTGTCTTACAGAGACTGGACTCTGTTTATCATGCAGCCTCCTCTGTCTGACAGAGACTGGACTCTGTTTATCATGCAGCCTCCTCTGTCTTACAGAGACTGGACTCTGTTTATCATGCAGCCTCCTCTGTCTTACAGAGACTGGACTCTGTTTATCATGCAGCCTCCTCTGTCTTACAGAGACTGGACTCTGTTCATCATGCATCCTCCTCTGTCTGACAGAGACTGGACTCTGTTTATCATGCAGCCTCCTCTGTCTGACAGAGACTGGACTCTGTTTATCATGCAGCCTCCTCTGTCTGACAGAGACTGGACTCTGTTTATCATGCAACCTCTTCTGTCTTACAGAGACTGTTTATCATGCAGCCTCCTCTGTCTGACAGAGACTGGACTCTGTTTATCATGCAACCTCTTCTGTCTTACAGAGACTGTTTATCATGCAGCCTCCTCTGTCTGACAGAGACTGGACTCTGTTTATCATGCAGCCTCCTCTGTCTTACAGAGACTGGACTCTGTTTATCATGCAGCCTCCTCCGTCTGACAGAGACTGGACTCTGTTTATCATGCAACCTCCTCTGTCTGACAGAGACTGGACTCTGTTTATCATGCAGCCTCCTCTGTCCTACAGAGACTGGACTCTGTTTATCATGCAGCCTCCTCCGTCTTACAGAGACTGGACTCTGTTTATCATGCAGCCTCCTCTGTCTAACAGAGACTGGACTCTGTTTATCATGCAGCCTCCTCTGTCTAACAGAGACTGGACTCTGTTTATCATGCAGCCTCCTCTGTCTTACAAAGGCTGGACTGTTTATCATGCAGCCTCCTCTGTCTGACAGAGACTGGACTCTGTTTATCATGCAGCCTCCTCTGTCCTACAGAGACTGGACTCTGTTTATCATGCAGCCTCCTCCGTCTGACAGAGACTGGACTCTGTTTATCATGCAGCCTCCTCTGTTTATCATGTAGCCTCCTCTGTCTTACAGAGACTGGACTCTGTTTATCATGCAGCCTCCTCTGTCTAACAGAGACTGGACTCTGTGTATCATGCATCCTCCTCTGTCTGACAGAGACTGGACTCTGTTTATCATGCAGCCTCCTCTGTCCTACAGAGACTGGACTCTGTTTATCATGCAGCCTCCTCTGTCTGACAGAGACTGGACTCTGTTTATCATGCAGCCTCCTCTGTCCTACAGAGACTGGACTCTGTTTATCATGCAGCCTCCTCTGTCTGACAGAGACTGGACTCTGTTTTTCATGCAGCCTCCTCTGTCCTACAGATACTGGACTCTGTTTATCATGCAGCCTCCTCTGTCTGACAGAGACTGGACTCTGTTTATCATGCAACCTCCTCTGTCTGACAGAGACTGGACTCTGTTTATCATGCAACCTCCTCTGTCTGACAGAGACTGGACTCTGTTTATCATGCAGTCTCCTCTGTCCTACAGAGACTGGACTCTGTTTATCATACAACCTCCTCTGTCTTACAGAGACTGGACTCTGTTTATCATGCAGCCTCCTCTGTCTGACAGAGACTGGACTCTGTTTATCATGCAGCCTCCTCTGTCTTACAGAGACTGTTTATCATGCAACCTCCTCTGTCTTACAGAGACTGGACTCTGTTTATCATGCATCCTCCTCTGTCTTACAGAGACTGGACTCTGTTTATCATGCAGCCTCCTCTGTCTGACAGAGACTGGACTCTGTTTATCATGCAGCCTCCTCTGTCTGACAGAGACTGGACTCTGTTTATCATGCAGCCTCCTCTGTCTGACAGAGACTGGACTCTGTTTATCATGCATCCTTGCACTTTATTACAGATGCCAAGTCACTCATCCACCATTACACCTCGTACCAAATGGTAGGTTAGACCTCACTTTATATGCACAGAAAGCTACATTTGTATGTGTTCATCTACAAAGCCCTTTTGGGTAAACTCCCTCTTTACCCCTGTATTTAGGTCTCCTTCACCACCAGCAGTTACCCTACCCTGTCTGCTAGGTGGTTGCTACTTAAAGTCCCCAGGACATTCACAGTATTAGGCAAGACTGCCTTCTCTTCCTGTGCACCAGAGGCATGGAATAATCTACAATCCATGCTTCATCTAGATGTGTTAGTGCCTCTGAATGGAATAATCTACAATCCATGCTTCATCTAGATGTGTTAGTGCCACTGAATGGAATAATCTACAATCCATGCTTCATCTAGATGTGTTAGTGCCACTGAATGGAATAATCTACAATCCATGCTTCATCTAGATGTGTTAGTGCCACTGAATGGAATAATCTACAATCCATGCTTCATCTAGATATGTTAGTGCCTCTGAATGGAATAATCTACAATCCATGCTTCATCTAGATGTGTTAGTGCCACTGAATGAATTTAAAATATTGATGGGAGACTCTGTGACAGAGGAGTGTTAATGCTTTATTTAGTCTGGATCATGTTGTTGTCTTGTCGTATGTTTTAATTCTGTCATGTATTGATTGCTGCTGCCTTCTTGGTCAGGTCTCCCTTGTAAATGAGATTCTGGGTCTCAATGGGCTTTTCCTTAAATAAAGGTGAAATAAATACAAATTGTTGATGATAAAGTGACGTGTATTTCTTTAGGGTTTTACCAGAAGTGGCCAATAATCCCAGCTTTCTTTGTGTGTGGATGACCAGGAGCCTTGGGGTAAGTGTTTATGACTGCAAGCCTGCAATATGTGACTGTTCTGATTGCATGAACAATGCCAAACAATACTGTTGATTTTCATCAGCTACAAAGTATTCATCTTTATGAGAAGTGATTGACTTTTAGGAGGGTGTGTGAGTTCTTTATCCAACCTACAGAAGAGGCCATTGAAACCAGTTTGTTTGCTTTAAAAAAAAAAAACTAGGCAAGTCAGTTAAGGACAAATTGTTATATTCAATGACGGTCTAGGAACAGTGGGTTTTTAGCCTGTTCAGGGGCAGAACATATTTTTTTTACCTTGTCAGCTCGGGGATTCGATCATGCAACCTTTTGGGTTGCTAGTCCAACACGCTAACCACTAGGCTACCTGCTCTAACCACTAGGCTACCTGGCTCTAACCACTAGGCTACCTGGTTCTAACCACTATACTACCTGGTTCTAACCACTAGGCTACCTGGCTCTAACCACTAGGCTACCTGGTTCTAACCACTAGGCTACCTGGTTCTAAACACTAGGCTACCTGGCTCTAACCACTAGGCTACCTGCTGCCCCAATGATGTCTGATTACTGACAACAGCACGGGTTGTGATACGTAGAAACTGCATGGATCAGATGAATCCCGAACAGCAGAACAGTGAGTAATGTCTGCGTACCAAATGACACCTTATTCACCATATAGTGCACTAAACAGGGAATATGGTGCTGTTTGGGATGACAGACCCACAGGTACGGGAGAATCAAGAACACACAGAACACATTATTCCTTGTATTTTGCCATTGACTCTGATGTGCAGCACATCTGTTAACAGTGCAATTTAAACAATGTCAATCACCTTGTTTTGCATGCGGGATAATAACAGTCTGCTGTACCAACAACAGGAAGTCGGTGGCACCCTGATTGGGGAGAAAGGAGTCATTGTAATGACTGATTGTGAAACAGCCACCACTAACACAGAGAGGCGGCTGCCTACCTACAGACTAGATATCATTGGCCACTTTAATAAATGGATCACTAGTCACTTTAATAATGCCATTGTAAGAATGCTTACATATCTTGCACTACTCATCTCATATATATATATACTGCATCCTTCACTATCTATTCTTTACTATCCATTGCATCTTAACCACTCTGTCACTGCTCATCTATATATATTTCATCTTATCCCATTCCTTTAGTAGATTGTGTGTATTAGGTTTTGTTGTGGAATTTGTTAGATATTAGGTTTTGTTGTGGAATTTGTTTGACATTAGGTTTCGTTGTGGAATTTGTTAGATATTAGGTTTTGTTGTGGAATTTGTTAGATATTAGGTTTTGTTGTGGAATTTGTTAGATATTAGGTTTTGTTGTGGAATTTGTTAGATATTAGGTTTTGTTGTGGAATTTGTTAGACATTACCTGTTCAGATATTACTGCACTCTCAGATTTAGAAGCACAAGCATTTCACTACACTCGCAATAACATCTGCTAACCATGTGTATGTGACCAATAACACCTGCTAACCATGTGACCAATAACATCTGCTAACCATGTGTATGTGACCAATAACATCTGCTAACCATGTGTATGTGACCAATAACATCTGCTAACCATGTGTATGTGACCAATAACATCTGCTAACCATGTGTATCTGACCAATAACATCTGCTAACCATGTATATGTGACCAATAACATCTGCTAACCATGTGTATGTGACCAATAACATCTGCTAACCATGTGTATGTGACCAATAACATCTGCTAACCATGTGTATCTGACCAATAACATCTGCTAACCATGTGTATGTGACCAATAACATCTGCTAACCATGTGTATGTGACCAATAACATCTGCTAACCATGTGTATGTGACCAATAACATCTGCTAACCATGTGACCAATAACATCTGCTAACCATGTGTATGTGACCAATAACATCTGCTAACCATGTGACCAATAACATCTGCTAACCATGTGTATGTGACCAATAACATCTGCTAACCATGTGTATGTGACCAATAACATCTGCTAACCATGTGTATGTGACCAATAACATCTGCTAACCATGTGTATGTGACCAATAACATCTGCTAACCATGTGTATGTGACCAATAACATCTGCTAACCATGTGTATGTGACCAATAACATCTGCTAACCATGTGTATGTGACCAATAACATCTGCTAACCATGTGTATGTGACCAATAACATCTGCTAACCATGTGTATGTGACCAATAACATCTGCTAACCATGTGTATGTGACCAATAACATCTGCTAACCATGTGTATGTGACCAATAACATCTGCTAACCATGTGTATGTGACCAATAACATCTGCTAACCATGTGACCAATAACATCTGCTAACCATGTGACCAATAACATCTGCTAACCATGTGACCAATAACATCTGCTAACCATGTGACCAATAACATCTGCTAACCATGTTTATTTTATTTTTTATTTATTTTACCTTTATTTAACCAGGTAGGCTAGTTGAGAACACCTTTATTTAACCAGGTAGGCAAGTTGAGAACACCTTTATTTAACCAGGTAGGCAAGTTGAGAACAAGTTCTCATTTACAATTGCGACCTGGCCAAGATAAAGCAAAGCAGTTCGACAGATAAAACGACACAGAGTTACACATGGAGTAAAAACAAACATACAGTCAATAATGCAGTATAAACAAGTCTATATACAATGTGAGCAAATGAGGTGAGAAGGGAAGTAAAGGCAAAAAAGGCCAAGATGGCAAAGTAAATACAATATAGCAAGTAAAATACTGGAATGGTAGTTTTGCAATGGAAGAATGTGCAAAGTAGAAATAAAAAAATAATGGGGTGCAAAGGAGCAAAATAAATAAATTAATTAAAATTAAATACAGTTGGGAAAGAGGTAGTTGTTTGGGCTAAATTATAGGTGGGCTATGTACAGGTGCAGTAATCTGTGAGCTGCTCTGACAGTTGGTGCTTAAAGCTAGTGAGGGAGATAAGTGTTTCCAGTTTCAGAGATTTTTGTAGTTCGTTCCAGTCATTGGCAGCAGAGAACTGGAAGGAGAGGCGGCCAAAGAAAGAATTGGTTTTGGGGGTGACTAGAGAGATATACCTGCTGGAGCGTGTGCTACAGGTGGGAGATGCTATGGTGACCAGCGAGCTGAGATAAGGGGGGACTTTACCTAGCAGGGTCTTGTAGATGACATGGAGCCAGTGGGTTTGGCGACGAGTATGAAGCGAGGGCCAGCCAACGAGAGCGTACAGGTTGCAATGGTGGGTAGTATATGGGGCTTTGGTGATAAAACGGATTGCACTGTGATAGACTGCATCCAATTTGTTGAGTAGGGTATTGGAGGCTATTTTGTAAATGACATCGCCAAAGTCGAGGATTGGTAGGATGGTCAGTTTTACAAGGGTATGTTTGGCAGCATGAGTGAAGGATGCTTTGTTGCGAAATAGGAAGCCAATTCTAGATTTAACTTTGGATTGGAGATGTTTGATATGGGTCTGGAAGGAGAGTTTACAATCTAACCAGACACCTAAGTATTTGTAGTTGTCCACGTATTCTAAGTCAGAGCCGTCCAGAGTAGTGATGTTGGACAGGCGGGTAGGTGCAGGCAGCGATCGGTTGAAGAGCATGCATTTAGTTTTACTTGCATTCAAGAGCAATTGGAGGCCACGGAAGGAGAGTTGTATGGCATTGAAGCTTGCCTGGAGGGTTGTTAACACAGTGTCCAGAGAAGGGCCGGAAGTATACAGAATGGTGTCGTCTGCGTAGAGGTGGATCAGGGACTCACCAGCAGCAAGAGCGACCTCATTGATGTATACAGAGAAGAGAGTCGGTCCAAGAATTGAACCCTGTGGCACCCCCATAGAGACTGCCAGAGGTCCGGACAGCAGACCCTCCGATTTGACACACTGAACTCTATCAGAGAAGTAGTTGGTGAACCAGGCGAGGCAATCATTTGAGAAACCAAGGCTGTCGAGTCTGCCGATGAGGAAATGGTGATTGACAGAGTCGAAAGCCTTGGCCAGATCAATGAATACGGCTGCACAGTAATGTTTCTTATCGATGGCGGTTAAGATATCGTTTAGGACCTTGAGCGTGGCTGAGGTGCACCCATGACCAGCTCTGAAACCAGATTGCATAGCAGAGAAGGTATGGTGAGATTCGAAATGGTCGGTAATCTGTTTGTTGACTTGGCTTTCGAAGACCTTAGAAAGGCACGGTAGGATAGATATAGGTCTGTAGCAGTTTGGGTCAAGAGTGTCCCCCCCTTTGAAGAGGGGGATGACCGCAGCTGCTTTCCAATCTTTGGGAATCTCAGACGACACGAAAGAGAGGTTGAACAGGCTAGTAATAGGGGTGGCAACAATTTCGGCAGATAATTTTAGAAAGAAAGGGTCCAGATTGTCTAGCCCGGCTGATTTGTAGGGGTCCAGATTTTGCAGCTCTTTCAGAACATCAGCTGAATGGATTTGGGAGAAGGAGAAATGGGGAAGGCTTGGGCGAGTTGCTGTTGGGGGTGCAGTGCTGTTGTCCGGGGTAGGAGTAGCCAGGTGGAAAGCATGGCCAGCGTATGTGACCAATAACATCTGCTAACCATGTGACCAATAACATCTGCTAAACATGTGACCAATAACATCTGCTAACCATGTGTATGTGACCAATAACATCTGCTAACCATGTGTATGTGACCAATAACATCTGCTAACCATGTGTATTTGACCAATAACATCTGCTAACCATGTGTATGTGACCAATAACATCTGCTAACCATGTGTATGTGACCAATAACATCTGCTAACCATGTGACCAATAACATCTGCTAACCATGTGACCAATAACATCTGCTAACCATGTGACCAATAACATCTGCTAACCATGTGACTAATAACATCTGCTAAACATGTGACCAATAACATCTGCTAACCATGTGTATGTGACCAATAACATCTGCTAACCATGTGTATGTGACCATAACATCTGCTAACCATGTGACCAATAACATCTGCTAAGCATGTGTATGTGACCAATAACATCTGCTAACCATGGACCAATAACATCTGCTAACCATGTGTATGTGACCAATAACATCTGCTAACCATGTGACCAATAACATCTGCTAACCATGTGACCAATAACATCTGCTAACCATGTGACCAATAACATCTGCTAACCATGTGACCAATAACATCTGCTAAACATGTGACCAATAACATCTGCTAACCATGTGTATGTGACCAATAACATCTGCTAACCATGTGTATGTGACCAATAACATCTGCTAACCATGTGTATGTGACCAATAACATCTGCTAACCATGTGTATGTGACCAATAACATCTGCTAACCATGTGTATGTGACCAATAACATCTGCTAACCATGTGACCAATAACATCTGCTAACCATGTGACCAATAACATCTGCTAACCATGTGACCAATAACATCTGCTAAACATGTGACCAATAACATCTGCTAACCATGTGTATGTGACCAATATCATCTGCTAACCATGTGACCAATAACATCTGCTAACCATGTGTATCTGACCAATACAATTTGATTTGACTGGACCGGAATCAGTGGAATGGTATGGAATACATCCAACGCATGGTTTCCATGGTTTCAGTGGAATGGTATGGAATACATCCAACGCATGGTTTCCATGGTTTCAGTGGAATGGTATGGAATACATCCAACGCATGGTTTCCATGGTTTCAGTGGAATGGTATGGAATACATCCAACGCCTGGTTTCCAGGTGTTTGACGCCATTCCGTCTGCTCCGTTCCGGTCATTCTTATGAGCCGTCCTCCTCTCAGCATGCTCCTGTCGTACCGACACGGCTCTTATCTGACAGTGTGTGATCCAACGGGACGTTTAACTACCAGCCTGATGTGAAATCACACGTCTGTTCTCTCTCACATCACATACATGTAAAGTGCTGACATTTAGCTGTTAAAACATACAGAGAGGAGAGAGCAGAGTGAGAGACCAGGGTCGTGTTCATTAGGACCCCGAACAGAAGGAAATGGACTGAAACAGGGAGCGACGACTTGAGCTTGTCCATTAAGAAAGGCACATTTCTGTTTTCTGTTGTAAATGGATTCAAACAGTTTTTCTGTTGCACGCCCTAATGAATACAACCCTTGTTTCACGGTGAGGGGTGAGAAGCGTATAGGCCAGAGTCAATCAGTCCAACTAATGAACACTTTCCCACGACAACGTGACACCTTCCAGAGAGCTGCTGCTTCCTTGGCAATTTCAATATTTTCCACATTCCTCCAGGTTGTTTTATTATGTTGTGGCACTCAGTCCACTACTCCACCCACGTCGATGCTACTGGAGGCTAGAGATCAATCAAACACTGTGTGGCTCAGGTTCACACTGACATAAAGCCTGGGCTTCTCTCCTCTCTGACATAAAGCCTGGGCTTCTCTCCTCTGTGACATAAAGCCTGGGCTTCTCTCCTCTGTGACATAAAGCCTGGGCTTCTGCCCTCTCTGACATAAAGCCTGGGCTTCTCTCCTCTGTGACATAAAGCCTGGGCTTCTCTCCTCTGTGACATAAAGCCTGGACTTCTCTCCTCTCTGACATAAAGCCTGGGCTTCTCTCCTCTGTGACATAAAGCCTGGGCTTCTCTCCTCTCTGACATAAAGCCTGGGCTTCTCCCCTCTCTGACATAAAGCCTGGGCTTCTCTCCTCTCTGACATAAAGCCTGGGCTTCTCTCCTCTCTGACATAAAGCCTGGGCTTCTCCCCTCTGTGACATAAAGCCTGGGCTTCTCTCCTCTCTGACATAAAGCCTGGGCTTCTCTCCTCTGTGACATAAAGCCTGGGCTTCTCTCCTCTCTGACATAAAGCCTGGGCTTCTCTCCTCTGACATAAAGCCTGGGCTTCTCTCCTCTCTGACATAAAGCCTGGGCTTCTCTCCTCTCTGACATAAAGCCTGGGCTTCTCTCCTCTCTGACATAAAGCCTGGGCTTCTCTCCTCTCTGACATAAAGCCTGGGCTTCTCCCCTCTCTGACATAAAGCCTGGGCTTCTCTCCTCTCTGACATAAAGCCTGGGCTTCTCTCCTCTCTGACATAAAGCCTGGGATTCTCTCCTCTCTGACATAAAGCCTGGGCTTCTCTCCTCGCTGACATAAAGCCTGGGCTTCTCTCTTCTCTGACATAAAGCCTGGGCTTCTCTCCTCTCTGACATAAAGCCTGGGCTTCTCTCCTCTCTTTCTCTTATTTTCTTGTCTGTGCAGCTCCTGTCCCTCCTCTCCTCCTCTCCTCCACCACTCCGCTAGTGGCAGGGACGGAAGGAGGGGTAAGGGACAGGGGGAGGGGTAAGGGGCAGGGGAGGGGTAATGGACAGGGGGAGAGGGATAATGGACAGGAGGGAGGAGAGTAAGGAACAGGGGTGAGAAGGGTAAGGAACAGGGGGAGGAGGGTAAGGAACATGGGGGAGGAGGATAAGGAACAGTGGGGAGGAGGGTAAAGAACAGGGGGAGGAGGGTAATGAACAGGGGGAGGAGGGTAAAGAACAGGGGGAGGAGGGTAATGAACAGGGGGAGGAGGGTAATGAACAGGGGGGGGAGGAGGAGTAATGAACAGGGGGAAGGAGGGTAAATGAACAGGGGGAGGAGGGTAAAGAAACAGGTGGAGGAGGGTAAGGAAACAGGTGGAGGAGGGTAAAGAACAGGGGGAGGAGGGTAAAGAACAGGTGGAGGAGGGTAAAGAACAGGGGGGGAGGAGGGTAAAGAACAGGTGGAGGAGGGTAAAGAACAGGGGGAGGCGGGTAAAGAACAGGGGGAGGAGGGTAAAGAACAGGTGGAGGAGGGTAAGGAACAGGGGGAGGAGGGGTAAAGAACAGGTGGAGGAGGGTAATGAACAGGGGGAGGAGGGTAATGAACAGGGGGAGGAGGGTAATGAACAGGGGGGGGGGGGGGGGGTAATGAACTGGGGAGGAGGTAATGAACAGGGGGAGGAGGGTAATGAACAGGGGGAGGAGGGTAATGAACAGGGGGAGGAGGGTAATGAACAGGGGGAGGCGGGTAATGAACAGTGGAGGAGGGTAATGAACAGGTGGAGGAGGGTAAAGAACAGGTGGAGGAGGGGTAAAGAACAGGTGGAGGAGGGTAAAGAAACAGGGAGGGGGGAGGAGGGTAAAGAACGGGGAGGAGGGTATAAGAACAGGTGGAGGAGGGTAAAGAACAGGGGGGAGGAGGGTAAAAGACAGGGGGAGGAGGGTTAAAAAACAGGTGGGGAGGAGGAGGGGTAAAGAACAGGGGGAGGAGGGTAAAGAAGGGGGAGGAGGGTAAAGAACAGGTGAGGGGGAGGTAAAGCACAGGTGGAGGAGGGGTAATGAACAGGGGGAGGAGGGTAAAGATCAGGTGGAGGAGGTAAAGAACAGGTGGAGGAGGGTAAAGAAACAGGTGGAAAAGGTGGAGGAGGGTAATGAACAGGTGGAGGCGGGTAAAGAACAGGTGGAGGAGGGTAAAGAACAGGTGGAGGAGGGTAAAGAACAGGGGGAGGAGGGGTAAAGAACAGGTGGAGGAGGGTAATGAACAGGGGGAGGAGGGGTAAAGAACAGGTGGAGGAGGGTAAAGAACAGGTGGAACAGGGGAAGGTGGAGGAGGGTAAAGAACAGGGTGGAGGAGGGTTAAAGAACAGGGGAGGAGGGTAATGAACAGGTGGAGGAGGGTAAAGAACAGGGGGAGGAGGGTAATGAACAGGTGGAGGAGGGTAAAGAACAGGGGGAGGAGGGTAAAGAACAGGTGGAGGAGGGTAAAGAACAGGTGGAGGAGGGTAAAGAACAGGTGGAGGAGGGTAAAGAACAGGTGGAGGAGGGTAATGAACAGGTGGAGGAGGGTAAAGAACAGGTGGAGGAGGGTAATGAACAGGTGGAGGAGGGTAAAGAACAGGGGGAGGAGGGTAATGAACAGGTGGAACAGGGGAGGAGGGTAATGAACAGGTGGAGGAGGGTAATGAACATGTGGAGGAGGGTAATGAACAGGTGGAGGTGGGTAAAGAACAGGGGGAGGAGGGTAATGAACAGGTGGAGGAGGGTAAAGAACAGGGGGAGGACGGTAAAGAACAGGGGGAGGAGGGTAATGAACAGGGGGAGGAGGGTAATGAACAGGTGGAGGAGGGTAATGAACAGGGGCAGGAGGGTAAAGAACAGGTGGAGGAGGGTAATGAACAGGTGGAGGAGGGTAATGAACAGGGGGAGGAGGGTAATGAACAGGTGGAACAGGGGAGGAGGGTAATGAACAGGTGGAGGAGGGTAATGAACAGGGGGAGGAGGTTAAAGAACAGGGGGAGGAGGGTAAAGAACAGGTGGAGGAGGGTAATGAACAGGTGGAGGAGGGTTAAGAACAGGGGGAGGAGGGTAATGAACAGGTGGAACAGGGGAGGAGGGTAATGAACAGGTGGAGGAGGGTAATGAACAGGTGGAGGAGGGTAATGAACAGGGGGAGGAGGTTTTAATGAAACAGGGGGGGGGGGAGGAAAGCCGTCTACATGTTTCCATCTGAAAACTGTTTGTATTATATTATGACCTGTCTGTCTGATATTTCTTGTTTCTTTCTGTCTTTTTGTTTTTTCTCCAGCTGTTCACAATAACTTCTGGGACGGCCGAATGTTACGGTCTTTCTTCTGGTGTTGAAAGAGAGGAGGACCAAAACGGCCAGCATGGTTATTTATAAACATCTTTAATTAAGATGATAACCGTTGAACAATTTATACTTATACAAACAAGAAACCGTTGGAAAACCAAAAAACAGTCCTAACTGGTGTAAAAACACCGAGACAGGAACAATCACCCACAAGATACCTAAAGAAAATGGCTGCCTAAATATGGTTCCCAATCAGAGACAACGATAAACACCTGCCTCTGATTGAGAACCACTCTAGGCAACCATAGACTTACCTAGATACTCAACTGACCACACACCCATAAACTACAAAAACGCACTAGACAAAACCAAGACACATAATTACCCATGTCACCCCCCGGCCCTAACCAACATAATAAAGAAAACACAGAATACTAAGGCCAGGGCTGTGACACCGAAGTTTAGTAGCCACAAGTCTACGCCCCTTCATCAGTGATTGGTCTACGCCCCTCATCAGTGATTGGTCAACCGTAGGGATTCTTCACTCAAGTGTTTATTGTCATTCAACGATTAGAAGCCATTTTCATGAAAAAATAATTCACTTGAGAAATACTGCCAAACATCTTAGTTTGATGTAACTATTTTGAGGAAGTGTATACTGGCTATGGCGTCTCAAGAGGGACAAACAGTACTATTTGCTTTTAACTTGTTTTTTAAGCGACAGTGTTTTTAAGGGCATAAAGCGAGGCTCAGACATTCACTTGACCTGCCTGAGTTCTGCTAGGAGCAAACTCAACCTAGTAGGTAGATGCCCTTAAGGGAGAGGGCCGCGGTGGAAAGAGCTCAAACGCCTGAACTGAAACCTAGTCAGTATCTAAAATGGCACACTATTCGCCTACATAGTGCTTTAGGCGCTGGTCAAACGTAGGGAATAGGAAGCAATTGGAGACGCAAGCCCTTGCTTTTTCACACTGGGGAATGCAGAGCAGTCAGGCTGAGATAAAGTGAGGCCAATCTCCCAGGCACAGAATCACAAATGACCTGGAAATGATCTATAGTGAACTGTGGCGCAATGACAAGGACCTGGATGGGGAACAGAGCAATGACAAGGACCTGGTTTCACTGCTTTTGAACCAGAACATGTCCCTGTTTATTTATGCACACCCACACACCAAAGGAAGTAGAAGCAGACACCTTGCAAGGTCACATCATATAAGTCCCCTGATTTATTCTCTCCAATGGAACCAACCGAGGCTAGTATGGAGGGAAAGCTGGTTTACATGTGAAGACACAGATGTAAGAATCACATGTATGGACTGGGGCTGGTGAGAGGATGGACTGGGGCTGGTGAGAGGATGGTCTGGGGCTGGTGATAGAATGGACTGGGGCTGGTGATAGAAATGGCTGGGGCTGGTGAGAGGATGGTCTGGAGCTGGTGAGAGGATGGTCTGGGGGCTGGTGATAGAATGGGTCTGGGGCTGGTGAGAGGATGGATGGGGCCGGAGAGAGGATGGACTGGGGCTGGAGAGAGGATGGCCTGGGGCTGGTGAGAGGATGGTTGGGGCTGGTGAGAGGATGTCTGGGGCTGGTGATAGAATGGTCTGGGGCTGGTGAGAGGATGGTCTGGGGCTGGTGAGAGGATGGTCTGGGGCTGGTGAGAGGATGGTCTGGGGCTGGTGAGAGGATGGTCTGGGGCTGGTGAGAGGATGGTCTGGGCTGGTTAGAGGATGGACTGGGGCTGGTTAGAGGATGACTGGGGCTGGTTAGAGGATGGACTGGGGCTGGTTAGAGGATGGACTGGGGCTGGTGAGAGGATGGACTGGGGCTGGTTAGAGTATGGACTGGGGCTGGTGATAGAATGGTCTGGGGCTGGGTGAGAGGATGGTCTGGGGCTGGTGAGAGAATGGTCTGGGGAGGGATGAGAGGATGGTCTGGGAGGGATGAGAGGATGGTCTGGGAGGAATGAGAGGATGGTCTGGGGCTGGTGAGAGGATGGTCTGGGAGGAATGAGAGGATGGACTGGGGCTGGTGAGAGGATGGACTGGGGCTGGTGAGAGGATGATCTGGGGCTGGTGAGAGGATGGACTGTGGCTGGTGAGAGGATGGACTGGGGCTGGTGAGAGGATGGACTGGGGCTGGTGAGAGGATGGTCTGGGGCTGGTGAGAGGATGGTCTGGGGCTGGTGAGAGGATGGACTGGGGCTGGTGAGAGGATGGTCTGGGGCTGGTGAGAGGATGGACTGGGGCTGGTGAGAGGATGATCTGGGGGCTGGTGAGGAGGATGGACTGGGGCTGGTGAGAGGATGGACTGGGGCTGGTGAGAGGATGGTCTGGGGCTGGTGAGAGGATGGTCTGGGGCTGGTGATAGAATGGTCTGGGGCTGGTGAGAGGATGGTCTGGGGCTGGTGAGAGGATGGTCTGGGGCTGGTGAGAGGATGGTCTGGGGCTGGAGAGAGGATGGACTGGGGCTGGTGAGAGGATGGTCTGGGGCTGGTGAGAGGATGGTCTGGGGCTGGTGATAGAATGGTCTGGGGCTGGTGAGAGGATGGTCTGGTGCTGGTGAGAGGATGGTCTGGGGCTGGTGAGAGGATGGTCTGGGGCTGGTGAGAGGATGGGTCTGGGGCTGGTGAGAGGATGGTCTGGGCTGGTTAGAGGATGGACTGGGGCTGGTTAGAGGATGGACTGGGCTGGTTAGAGGATGGACTGGGGCTGGTTAGAGGATGGACTGGGGCTGGTGAGAGGATGGACTGGGGCTGGTTAGAGTATGGACTGGGGCTGGTGAGAGGATGGACTGGGGCTGGTTAGAGGATGGACTGGGGCTGGTGATAGAATGGTCTGGGGCTGGTGAGAGGATGGTCTGGGGCTGGTGGGAGAATGGTCTGGGAGGGATGAGAGGATGGTCTGGGAGGGATGAGAGGATGGTCTGGGAGGAATGAGAGGATGGTCTGGGGCTGGTGAGAGGATGGTCTGGAGGAATGAGAGGATGGACTGGGGCTGGTGAGAGGATGGACTGGGGCTGGTGAGAGGATGATCTGGGGCTGGTGAGAGGATGGACTGTGGCTGGTGAGAGGATGGACTGGGGCTGGTGAGAGGATGGACTGGGGCTGGTTAGAGGATGGACTGGGGCTGGTGATAGAATGGTCTGGGGCTGGTGAGAGGATGGTCTGGGGCTGGTGAGAGAATGGTCTGGGAGGGATGAGAGGATGGTCTGGGAGGGATGAGAGGATGGTCTGGGAGGAATGAGAGGATGGTCTGGGGCTGGTGAGAGGATGGTCTGGGAGGAATGAGAGGATGGACTGGGGCTGGTGAGAGGATGGACTGGGGCTGGTGAGAGGATGATCTGGGGCTGGTGAGAGGATGGACTGTGGCTGGTGAGAGGATGGACTGGGGCTGGTGAGAGGATGGACTGGGGCTGGTTAGAGGATGGACTGGGGCTGGTTAGAGGATGGACTGGGGCTGGTTAGAGGATGGTCTGGGAGGAATGAGAGGATGGACTGGGGCTGGTGAGAGGATGGACTGGGGCTGGTGAGAGGATGGACTGGGGCTGGTGAGAGGATGGACTGGGGCTGGTGAGAGGATGGACTGGGGCTGGTGAGAGAATGGTCTGGGAGGAATGAGAGGATGGTCTGGGGCTGGTTAGAGGATGGACTGGGGCTGGTTAGAGGATGGACTGGGACTGGTGAGAGGATGGACTGGGGCTGGTGAGAGGATGGACTGGGACTGGTGAGAGGATGGACTGGGGCTGGTTAGAGGATGGACTGGGGCTGGTGAGAGGATGGTCTGGGGCTGGTGAGAGGATGGTCTGGGGCTGGTGAGAGGATGGACTGGGGCTGGTGAGAGGATGGTCTGGGGCTGGTGAGAGGATGGACTGGGGCTGGTGAGAGGATGATCTGGGGCTGGTGAGAGGATGGACTGGGGCTGGTGAGAGGATGGACTGGGGCTGGTGAGAGTATGGTCTGGGGCTGGTGAGAGGATGGTCTGGGGCTGGTGATAGAATGGTCTGGGGCTGGTGAGAGGATGGTCTGGGGCTGGTGAGAGGATGGTCTGGGGCTGGTGAGAGGATGGTCTGGGGCTGGAGAGAGGATGGACTGGGGGCTGGTGAGAGGATGGTCTGGGGCTGGTGAGAGGATGGTCTGGGGCTGGTGATAGAATGGTCTGGGGCTGGTGAGAGGATGGTCTGGGGCTGGTGAGAGGATGGTCTGGGGCTGGTGAGAGGATGGTCTGGGGCTGGTGAGAGGATGGTCTGGGGCTGGTGAGAGGATGGTCTGGGCTGGTTAGAGGATGGACTGGGGCTGGTTAGAGGATGGACTGGGGCTGGTTAGAGGATGGACTGGGGCTGGTTAGAGGATGGACTGGGGCTGGTGAGAGGATGGACTGGGGCTGGTTAGAGTATGGACTGGGGCTGGTGAGAGGATGGACTGGGGCTGGTTAGAGGATGGACTGGGGCTGGTGATAGAATGGTCTGGGGCTGGTGAGAGGATGGTCTGGGGCTGGTGGGAGAATGGTCTGGGAGGGATGAGAGGATGGTCTGGGAGGGATGAGAGGATGGTCTGGGAGGAATGAGAGGATGGTCTGGGGCTGGTGAGAGGATGGTCTGGGAGGAATGAGAGGATGGACTGGGGCTGGTGAGAGGATGGACTGGGGCTGGTGAGAGGATGATCTGGGGCTGGTGAGAGGATGGACTGTGGCTGGTGAGAGGATGGACTGGGGCTGGTGAGAGGATGGACTGGGGCTGGTTAGAGGATGGACTGGGGCTGGTGATAGAATGGTCTGGGGCTGGTGAGAGGATGGTCTGGGGCTGGTGAGAGAATGGTCTGGGAGGGATGAGAGGATGGTCTGGGAGGGATGAGAGGATGGTCTGGGAGGAATGAGAGGATGGTCTGGGGCTGGTGAGAGGATGGTCTGGGAGGAATGAGAGGATGGACTGGGGCTGGTGAGAGGATGGACTGGGGCTGGTGAGAGGATGATCTGGGGCTGGTGAGAGGATGGACTGTGGCTGGTGAGAGGATGGACTGGGGCTGGTGAGAGGATGGACTGGGGCTGGTTAGAGGATGGACTGGGGCTGGTTAGAGGATGGACTGGGGCTGGTTAGAGGATGGACTGGGGCTGGTGAGAGGATGGACTGGGGCTGGTTAGAGTATGGACTGGGGCTGGTGAGAGGATGGACTGGGGCTGGTTAGAGGATGGACTGGGGCTGGTGATAGAATGGTCTGGGGCTGGTGAGAGGATGGTCTGGGGCTGGTGAGAGAATGGTCTGGGAGGGATGAGAGGATGGTCTGGGAGGGATGAGAGGATGGTCTGGGAGGAATGAGAGGATGGTCTGGGGCTGGTGAGAGGATGGTCTGGGAGGAATGAGAGGATGGACTGGGGCTGGTGAGAGGATGGACTGGGGCTGGTGAGAGGATGGACTGGGGCTGGTGAGAGGATGGACTGGGGCTGGTGAGAGGATGGACTGGGGCTGGTGAGAGAATGGTCTGGGAGGAATGAGAGGATGGTCTGGGAGGGATGAGAGGATGGTCTGGGAGGAATGAGAGGATGGTCTGGGGCTGGTGAGAGGATGGTCTGGGAGGAATGAGAGGATGGACTGGGGCTGGTGAGAGGATGGGACTGGGGCTGGTGAGAGGATGATCTGGGGCTGGTGAGAGGATGGACTGTGGCTGGTGAGAGGATGGACTGGGGCTGGTGAGAGGATGGACTGGGGCTGGTTAGAGGATGGACTGGGGCTGGTTAGAGGATGGACTGGGGCTGGTTAGAGGATGGACTGGGGCTGGTGAGAGGATGGACTGGGGCTGGTTAGAGTATGGACTGGGGCTGGTGAGAGGATGGACTGGGGCTGGTTAGAGGATGGACTGGGGCTGGTGATAGAATGGTCTGGGGCTGGTGAGAGGATGGTCTGGGGCTGGTGAGAGAATGGTCTGGGAGGGATGAGAGGATGGTCTGGGAGGGATGAGAGGATGGTCTGGGAGGAATGAGAGGATGGTCTGGGGCTGGTGAGAGGATGGTCTGGGAGGAATGAGAGGATGGACTGGGGCTGGTGAGAGGATGGACTGGGGCTGGTGAGAGGATGGACTGGGGCTGGTGAGAGGATGGACTGGGGCTGGTGAGAGGATGGACTGGGGCTGGTGAGAGAATGGTCTGGGAGGAATGAGAGGATGGTCTGGGGCTGGTTAGAGGATGGACTGGGGCTGGTTAGAGGATGGACTGGGACTGGTGAGAGGATGGACTGGGGCTGGTGAGAGGATGGACTGGGACTGGTGAGAGGATGGACTGGGGCTGGTGAGAGGATGGACTGGGACTGGTGAGAGGATGGTCTGGGGCTGGTCAGAGGATGGACTGGGGCTGGTGAGAGGATGGACTGGGGCTGGTGAGAGGATGGACTGGGGCTGGTGAGAGGATGGATTGGGGCTGGTGAGAGGATGGACTGGGGCTGTTGAGAGGATGGACTGGGGCTGGTGAGAGGATGGACTGGGGCTGGTGAGAGGATGGACTGGGGCTGGTGAGAGGATGGACTGGGGCTGGTGAGAGGATGGACTGGGGCTGGTGAGAGGATGGACTGGGGCTGGTGAGAGGATGGACTGGGGCTGGTGAGAGGATGGACTGGGGCTGGTGAGAGGATGGACTGGCTGGGGGCTGGTGAGAGGATGGACTGGGGCTGGTTAGAGGATGGACTGGGGCTGGTTAGAGGATGGACTGGGGCTGGTTAGAGGATGGACTGGGGCTGGTGAGAGGATGGACTGGGGCTGGTGAGAGGATGGACTGGGGCTGGTGAGAGGATGGACTGGGGCTGGTGAGAGGATGGTTTGGGGCTGGTGAGAGGATGGACTGGGGCTGGTGAGAGGATGGTTTGGGGGTGGTGAGAGGATGGTCTGGGGGGGATGAGAGGATGGTTTGGGGCTGGTGAGAGGATGGACTGGGGCTGGTGAGAGGATGGTTTGGGGCTGGAGAGAGGATGGTTTGGGGCTGGAGAGAGGATGGTTTGGGGCTGGAGAGAGGATGGTCTGGGGGGGATGAGAGGATGGACTGGGGCTGGGGCTGGTGCTGGTGACAGGATTCTATCAAGACAATGCAGGAGTGGCTTTGGGACAAGTCTCTGAATGTCCTTGAGTGGCCCAGTCAGAGCCTGGACCTGAACCCGATCTAACATCTCTGGAGACACACTGAAATAGCTGTGCATTGACGCTCCCTATCCAACCTGACAGAGCTTGAGAGGATCTGTGGAGAAGAACGGGAGAAACTCCCCAAATACAGGTGTGCCAAGCTTGTAGCGTCATACCCAGGAAGACTCAAGCCTGTAATCACTGCCAAAAGTGCTTCACAAAGTACTGAGTAAATGGTCTGAATACTTAAGTAAATGTGATACTTCTGTTTAGAAAAAAAAAAGTAAACTGTTTTTGCTTAATCATTATGGGGTATTGTGCGTAGATTGATGAGGGGGAAAAATCCATAATTTAATCCATTTCAGAATAAGGCTGTAACGTAACAAAATGTGGAAAAATTCAAGGGGTCTGAATACTTTCCGAAAGCACAGTAGGTCACTCGTTTTGCCCATTCAATCAAACAGTAACTGAATGCCTTGATGCCTGCCTGCCTGCTTCATATACAGTATGTGGCCACGGTCATGTGACTCACTGTCTGTAGGAGCCGATCAGATTTTGTGAACGGGCTGGTGTCCCTTGTAAACTGTATATATTCTATATTCTTTATGGTACACAGACAATGCTGTAGATCCTTGCTGACATAATTTACCCATATGGAACCCCTCTGCTAGAAATCCATTAAAGTCACCCATGATGATAATTATTATAATGGGTATAATCATTAGTTTACACAGCTTCAAAGTCAATAGAAAAACAATGTCACAGAGTTTACTAGCTGTATTAACTTTCAAAATTAATAATGCCTTTGATTTTTCACACGGGCTGCGTTTCAGAGGACTTAGATCCGTTGTTTGGCCCATCATCTCTGGCTGCTCATGTGGTTGGTTGCTTTGAGCTGGCGGAGGGTGGTTCCTGTATATATGGTTTAATGTCTATGTATTTTTTGTTGTTGCTACAATGGTAAATAGGTAATCCGTCACAGCGGTTGACATGACACACTGGTTGCCATCGTGGTATTTTTATGTCACAGGAAGCACCTGCTATTAATATGCTTCATCAAATAGCTCAAAGACACATTTGCATAGAGCGAGTTCCAAATGGTACCCTATTCCCCCATAGGCACCCTATTCCCCATAGGGTTCTGGTCAAAAGTAGTGTACTAAATAGGGAATAGGGTTCCTCTGTGGGAATAGGATGTCATTTGGGACGCAGGGATACATACACTTTCAGAAGACTGTGCTCCCAATATGTGACAGCGAGGGGGAAAGATAATGGACCACAACATTAGAAATATGCTGGAAGGCACCAAGCACAATATTATTGAGAACTGACTATTTGATCAAGACAAAATAACATTGAAATATTTCAAAGGACCTTATCTGACAACGTGCAAAGTGGAGGTACTTTATTTTTTGAGTTTTCTAACTTATATCCATTATATGAAAACGAGGTCACTGTACTGATGAAGAATGTACATTACTTTGTTTTTTAACCTTGCAACATAATTTATGAGTCCATGTTACTTGGTCGGCCTCGAGGTCAATTATGAATGAGGGGCAGAAGGGTAGCCTAGTGGTTAGAGCGTTGGACTAGTAACCGAAAGGTTGCAAGTTCGAATCCCCAAGCTGAACAGGCAGTTAACCCACTATTTCTAGGCCGTCATTGAAAATAAGAATTTGTTCTTAACTGACTTGCCTGGTTAGGTAAAGTTACATAATAAAATGAAAGGAGCAGGTTTGGGGTCAGTTCCTTTTCCAATCCAGTCATTTCAGACTGTTAACCAAATTTCAATGCAACATTTTCCTCATTGAAAAAGCATTGAAGATCATTTGGAATGTCAGTGTACTTCCTGAATTGACACCAACTCTGCTGAACAGTACAACAACGTAGAAAGGCTATCCTCTACCCACCGGGAACACCACATCATTTCAACGTGGATAACTGGGTAATGTTTGGTTGAGACGCTGACGAATGAGATATTCCGGCCACATTAAAAGACAGTCAAGAGTTAGTTGAATTTCCAATGTTTTATCACAGTTCTCTCAACAACCAAATTCCAATAGAGAAAAAAATATTTTAGATATTTTGTTTATTTATACGACAGATTCAAATCAAATTGTATTTTTGTCACATGCTGTGTAATCAACAGGTGTAGAGTAACAGTGAAATGCTTTCTGACGGGTCCTTTCCCAACAATGCAGAGAGACAAATATAGAAAAATAATAACTCAAGGAATAAAAACACAATAAATAACGATAACTTATCAATTAAAACTCCCTAGAGTCCACTGATGCACCCATGCCTCACACGGTGACTTCATTTTGAATATTGAATAGCTTCCCATGTGTTTATGCTAGAGCAGGGTTGTCCAACCCTCTTCCTGGAGATCTACCATCCTGTGGGTTCAGTCCAACCCTCTTCCTGGAGATCTACCATCCTGTGGGTTCAGTCCAACCCTCTTCCTGGAGATCTACCATCCTGTGGGTTCAGTCCAACCCTCTTCCTGGAGATCTACCATCCTGTGGGTTCAGTCCAACCCTCTTCCTGGAGATCTACCATCCTGTGGGTTCAGTCCAACCCTCTTCCTAGAGATCTACCATCCTGTGGGTTCAGTCCAACCCTCTTCCTGGAGATCTACCGTCTTGTGGGTTTTCAGTCCAACCCTCTTCCTGGAGATCTACTGTCCTGTAGGTTCAGTCCAACCCTCTTCCTGGAGATCTACTGTCCTGTAGTTTTCAGTCCAACCCTCTTCCTGGAGATCTACCTTCCTGTGGGTTCAGTCCAACCCTCTTCCTGGAGATCTACCGTCCTGTAGGTTTTCAGTCCAACCCTCTTGCTGGAGATCTACCATCCTGTGGGTTCAGTCCAACCCTCTTCCTGGAGATCTACCATCCTGTGGGTTTTCAGTCCAACCCTCTTCCTGGAGATCTATTGTCCTGTGGGTTTTCAATCCAATCCTCTTCCTGGAGATCTACTGTCCTGTAGGTTTTCAGTCCAACTCTCTTCCTGGAGATCTATTGTCCTGTGGGTTTTCAGTCCAACCCTCTTCCTGGAGATCTACCATCCTGTGGGTTCAGTCCAACCCTCTTCCTGGAGATCTACCATCCTGTGGGTTTTCAGTCCAACCCTCTTCCTGGAGATCTATTGTCCTGTGGGTTTTCAGCCAAATCCTCTTCCTGGAGATCTACTGTCCTGTAGGTTTTCAGTCCAACTCTCTTCCTGGAGATCTATTGTCCTGTGGGTTTTCAGTCCAACCCTCTTCCTGGAGATCTACCATCCTGTGGGTTCAGTCCAACCCTCTTCCTGGAGATCTACCGTCCTGTAGGTTTACAGTCCAACCCTCTTCCTGGAGATCTATTGTCCTGTGGGTTCAGTCCAACCCTCTTCCTGGAGATCTACCATCCTGTGGGTTTTCAGTCCAACCCTCTTCCTGGAGATCTATTGTCCTGTGGGTTTTCAATCCAATCCTCTTCCTGGAGATCTACTGTCCTGTAGGTTTTCAGTCCAACTCTCTTCCTGGAGATCTATTGTCCTGTGGGTTTTCAGTCCAACCCTCTTCCTGGAGATCTACCATCCTGTGGGTTCAGTCCAACCCTCTTCCTGGAGATCTACCATCCTGTGGGTTTTCAGTCCAACCCTCTTCCTGGAGATCTATTGTCCTGTGGGTTTTCAGCCAAATCCTCTTCCTGGAGATCTACTGTCCTGTAGGTTTTCAGTCCAACTCTCTTCCTGGAGATCTATTGTCCTGTGGGTTTTCAGTCCAACCCTCTTCCTGGAGATCTACCATCCTGTGGGTTCAGTCCAACCCTCTTCCTGGAGATCTACCGTCCTGTAGGTTACAGTCCAACCCTCTTCCTGGAGATCTATTGTCCTGTGGGTTTTCAGTCCAATCCTCTTCCTGGAGATCTACTGTCCTGTAGGTTTTCAGTCCAACTATCTTCCTGGAGATCTATTGTCCTGTGGGTTTTCAGTCCAACCCTCTTCCTGGAGATCTACCGTCCTGTAGGTTTACAGTCCAACCCTCTTCCTGGAGATCTACCGTCCTGTAGGTTTACAGTACATCTTGAATAGTGAAACGCCAGCATATATTCACTCAAGTCAAGTGAAACGGCTACACATTCTTAATGTCTCATACCTTTTTAGGTGAACATTGTAGTTTGCATCCTTGAACCTTTTGTGTTGGTTGTCGAGAGAAACAGAAGATTTAACTGTCAATCACGTGTATGTTCTCTGGCTCATTCTAAAAACAACCTTCATATCAGTTACCCATTAACCATTACCATACATCTGACAGGCCAAGTGCGCCCCCCTTCCTGTTCATACAACGACCAATAGAAGAATCCTTTACCATCGATGGTTGCCTGGTCTTTGGCGCCACCTGGTGGTCGAAGTGTTCCTGTCCCCATTCCAAATGGAACCCTATTCAAATCTAATGTTAATTGTCACATGCGCTCAATACAACAAGGTGTTATAGACTTCACTGTGAAATGCTTACTATCAAGCCCTTAACTAACAATGCAGTTCAATAAATAGTTAAGAAAATATTTAGTAAATCAACTAAAGTAAAAATAAATATATATAGATAAAAAGTAACAAGAAATGTACCTATTCCCTGTGTAGTGCACTACTTTAGGACCTAATCAAAAGTAGTGCACTGCATTATATAAGGAATAGTTAGCCATTTGGGACTCGATCCCTTTTGACTGGATGAAGTAGGGTGTGATGAATGAACAACAACGGAGAGATTCCAGGAGAAATGAAAGGATCCCAAGCCATCTCTCGCTCTCTCTCTCTCTCTAGTCATTCTCTCTTAGCCTCTCTTTGTTTTTCTCTCTGTTTCTTGTGTGTGTCTCAGTCTCCCCTCCCTCCACCCCCCCCCCCCCCCCCCCCCCCCTGTCTCTATAGAGTGGGTTTGCCTGCTTTAATCACCACTATATATTTGCATTGTGGGATTCTGGAAGTGTTTTCAGGGACAGCCAGCGTGTGGCATGCCCACCTTGGCCAGCGCATCAGAGCAATACTAATACCCTCAGAAATACAATCAATCCAGAGCTATCCAGCTGGAAAAAGTCCCTTCCACTTGGAATCGAAAGTATTTTAATGGTTTTTAGGCACTGAATTCACTACGGGTCTCCGGAGAGACTTGGAAACTGAAATTGTGCGAAAGGGAGACACAGACTTTAAAACGGTTCTTGCATTCGAGAGAGAAATCTTTGGCTGGAGGGAAAAAAAATTGAATCGTTTTTTTTTCTTCTTGATGACAGTAAATCCCTTCCATTAGTTCTACACAATAAGGCAACAAGGGGGATTTATAAAGAGTGTATCGTCTCAGCATTCCTCTTACGACTGAAAGGAATTTTAATTCCAAGGTGATGGAAAGCCATAGATGTCAGAAATATGGTCTCGTTAAAAATGAGGGCAGTTGACTGTTCATTTCTTTGTAAATATTTCAATATCAAGTCATCTATTCTTCAAGCCAAGGCGTAGCCTGTATGTCTTGTACTGTACTAGGAAATAAAGAGTCCTGGTTGGTTCCTGTCTGGTTACACTTCATCATAACACTAGACTCACATTCTCTCTCTCTATCCCTTTCTCTCCCTCACTCTCCAACTCCCTCTTCACTGAATAATGGAACAAAATGGATGAATAGAAACTACTGATACTCCACATAATGTTGTTTCCCCTGTAAACTTACAGTTAAGGACCATACCATTATAGCAGAGAGATGAAAGGGACCAGAGAGAGAGAGAGAGAGAGAGAGACTAGAGAGAGAGAGAGACAGACTAGAGAGAGAGAGACTAGAGAGAGAGAGAGACTAGAGAGAGAGAGATTAGAGAGAGAGAGAGAGACTAGAGAGAGAGACTAGAGAGAGAGACTAGAGAGAGAGGGAGAGACTAGAGAGAGTCTAGAGATAGAGAATAGAGAGAGTCTAGAGATAGAGAGAGAGGGAGAGAGAGAGGGAGAAAGAGAGAGACTAGAGAGAGAGAAAGAGAGAGACTAGAGAGAGAGGACTAGAGAGAGAGAGACTAGAGAGAGAGAGAGAGACTAGAGAGAGAGAGAGAGACTAGAGAGAGAGAGAGACTAGAGAGAGAGAGACTAGAGAGAGACCGAGAGAGAGGAGAGACTAGAGAGAGAGTCTAGAGAGAGAGTCTAGAGAGAGAGAGAGAGAAAGAGAGAGACTAGAGAGAGAGAGAGAAAGAGACTAGAGAGAGAGAGAGAGAGAGAGAGAGACGAGAGAGAGAGACTAGAGAGAGAGAGACTAGAGAGAGAGAGAGAGAGAGAGACTAGAGAGAGAGAGAGAAACGAGAGAAAGAGAGAGACTAGAGAGAGAGAGAGAGAGACAGAGAGACTAGAGAGAGAGAGAGAGAGAGAGAGACTAGAGAGAGAGAGAGAGACTAGAGAGAGACTAGAGAGAGACTAGAGAGAGAGAGAGAGAGAGAGAGAGAGAGAGAGAGAGAGACTAGAGAGAGAGAGACTAGAGAGAGAGAGACTAGAGAGAGACCAGAGAGAGAGGGAGAGACTAGAGAGAGAGACTAGAGAGAGAGTCTAGAGATAGAGAATAGAGAGAGTCTAGGGATAGAGAGAGAGAGAGGGAGAGAGAAAGAGACTAGAGAGAGAGAGAGAAAGAGAGAGAGAGACGAGAGAGAAAGAGAGAGAGAGAGAGAGAGACTAGAGAGAGAGAGAGAGAGAGAGACTAGAGAGAGAGAGACTAGAGAGAGAGAGACTAGAGAGAGAGAGAGAGAGAGAGACTAGAGAGAGAGAGCAGAGCAGAGCAGAAGTCACGATCAGATGAGCTCCTGCATTTTTCAGCTTTTCTTTAAAAAAGATAGATTAGGAGTTAGATAAACTTGGATTTTTTGTCAGGAACACATACTGGATTCTACCCTCTACAACATAACCCCCACTTCAAATCAAAACTTAAAACCTACAACCTGATGTTGGACGGAATTACAGAATCACCTGGAAGGTTCACTACAACCAAGGATTATTACTCTATACAGCAAATTCTCTGGAAAACAACAGAAACCTGAAAACACCATCCAACCTGGAACTGAGTGAGTAATGTTTAGTCTGAAACTATATTCTATTTCCAAAAGCCAAGAAGAAAAAAACACAACATTACTTTATAAGGACTGAATTCTAACATAATTCTGCCAAGCTTGATACAGCTTCAACTAGCACTGACGTGTCAAGTGAGAGGTGTCAAAGCCCATTAGCCCAACAATGGCAGGAGAGTCACACAGTCTACCCCAACCAAATGGAGAGGCATTAGAAGCTCCCTCCTGCTGTTCAGAGGCAATTAAAATACAGTACCCTGTGTATGTAAAGAATGATAAGGCAAGAAAAGATTACAAAATGAAACTCCTTTTGGAAAATCAAGAGACACTTTTTGCTGACTATTACAAAAATGGGAACATCAGCAACCTTATCTTCCACACAAACCATCCCCTGGCATTGGACAGTGCTATATTAGCACACTACCCCTTTGTTAAGAGAGGGGGGGTTAATGAGGGGTGGAAACTCAGAATACTTGACAACGAGGATTCTGAGTCAGCTAATATAAACCTCTATAAGTCCGTAACAGTAATGGTACAGGGTAACCCCAAACAGTTTCAGCTGGACTTTCACCTAATCAAAGAATTAGCCCAGCAGGAGAAGCTCTCCCTTGATAAAGATACCCCCACCCCGAGAGGATCAGACCAGACCTCTACATTATGTAACCCCACAGACGAGCAACCCCCAGCGGAGAGTCAACCTCCCAGCACAGATTACCACTCCCTCATTGAAATGAAGGATACATTCACCCAGCTGGAAGTAAGGCAGGTGGAGCTGGAACAGCAGGTGATTACACTTCAGTCAGCACAGACCCAGACAACAGTCCAGCACAACAACACCCCCTTAACCAGACCCGGAATCCTGGAGGTGGAGAGAGACATATCTACACTCTGGACTGTGGTGAGACAACTACAACAGGAGAAAGAGCAGGATCAGGAGAAGAACAGAGCACTAGAGGAGAGGATCAGACAGCTGGTGGAGGAGAGGTTGAGGGGGATGGAGGAGAGGGTGAGGGGGACGGAGGAGAGGTTGAGGGGGACGGCGTGTGACAGAGAGCAACCCACTAGAGAGGTGGCCACCCCCACAGAGAAGCCAGCAGAACAGCCCACCTCAGCACCCGACAAAAGTCTCGACACCACAGCACACACCACACCAGACCCTGACCATAGAGTCGACATCACAGCACAACAGACAAATGAAGAACCCCAAGCCCAGAGGCTCTCACCCCCTCTGAACACCCCCCCCTGTCAGCCACCCTGATAGCCCTTCTGACAACCCCCCCACACCCACTGAGGACAAACACAAGACACAGATTGTACTTATGGACTCAAATGGGAAATATATAGAAGAAAAAAAAACGTGAACAGCCTCTATGACCAGGTCCACCTCTACAAGGCAGCAGTGCCCACCTTTGCCCGAACCCTAAAGGACATCGCTCTCAAACGTATCCCCAACACTTCACACAGGAGCAACAGATCAATAGACACCCCACCCAGACCAGCGAGACACCCTCCCAGACCTGCAGGACCCCCCCTGGACCTACACATAGAGGACCCACGCCAAGAGGAATTACATCCAGACCACAGCACCCCCAGACACATCCACACCCCCACCCCAACCAATCAACACCCCCCCACGTCAACCATGCCCACACCCCATTTAGGCCCCCTCAGATCAGACCTATGCCACTCCTGCCCACCCCATGCACCCCACCCCCGCAAAGAGGGCCTCAACATGGAAGCCACTCATACGCCCAGGTAGTGAGCGGGCAAACAGTCCCAACCCCCACTATCACACTCGCCCAAGCCAATGGCATGTACCAGATGCTCAGCAGGCTCTGCTCACACTTACTGGCCTGAGGCCAAACCACGACCAACAATATTGGACACTCTATGGAACAAAAAGCCTTCACTATATCATCCTGGAATATCCAAGGCCTGAGGTCATCTGCCTTTGGCCTAAAGTATACAGAGTATACTCTGTATACTTCCGGCCCTTCTTTGGACACTGTGTTAACAACCCTCCAGGCAAGCTTCAATGCCATACAACTCTCCTTCCGTGGCCTCCAATTGCTCTTAAATACAAGTAAAACTAAATGCATGCTCTTCAACCGATCGCTACCTGCACCTACCCGCCTGTCCAACATCACTACTCTGGACGGCTCTGACTTAGAATACGTGGACAACTACAAATACTTAGGTGTCTGGTTAGACTGTAAACTCTCCTTCCAGACCCATATCAAACATCTCCAATCCAAAGTTAAATCTAGAATTGGCTTCCTATTTCGCAACAAAGCATCCTTCACTCATGCCGCCAAACATACCCTTGTAAAACTGACCATCCTACCAATCCTCGACTTTGGCGATGTCATTTACAAAATAGCCTCCAATACCCTACTCAACAAATTGGATGCAGTCTATCACAGTGCAATCCGTTTTATCACCAAAGCCCCATATACTACCCACCATTGCGACCTGTACGCTCTCGTTGGCTGGCCCTCGCTTCATACTCGTCGCCAAACCCACTGGCTCCATGTCATCTACAAGACCCTGCTAGGTAAAGTCCCCCCTTATCTCAGCTCGCTGGTCACCATAGCATCTCCCACCTGTAGCACACGCTCCAGCAGGTATATCTCTCTAGTCACCCCCAAAACCAATTCTTTCTTTGGCCGCCTCTCCTTCCAGTTCTCTGCTGCCAATGACTGGAACGAACTACAAAAATCTCTGAAACTGGAAACACTTATCTCCCTCACTAGCTTTAAGCACCAACTGTCAGAGCAGCTCACAGATTACTGCACCTGTACATAGCCCACCTATAATTTAGCCCAAACAACTACCTCTTTCCCAACTGTATTTAATTTTTATTTATTTATTTATTTTGCTCCTTTGCACCCCATTATTTTTATTTCTACTTTGCACATTCTTCCATTGCAAAACTACCATTCCAGTATTTTACTTGCTATATTGTATTTACTTTGCCATCATGGCCTTTTTTGCCTTTACCTCCCTTCTCACCTCATTTGCTCACATTGTATATAGACTTGTTTATACTGCATTATTGACTGTATGTTTGTTTTTACTCCATGTGTAACTCTGTGTCGTTTTATCTGTCGAACTGCTTTGCTTTATCTTGGCCAGGTCGCAATTGTAAATGAGAACTTGTTCTCAACTTGCCTACCTGGTTAAATAAAGGTAAAATAAAATAAATAGATAAAGAGCAGGAACCCGGACTTCACCAAAGAAATCGGTAACACAGACATTGTCATCCTGCAAGAAACCTGGTATAGAGGAGACGGACCCACTGGTTGCCCTCTAGGTTACAGAGAGCTGGTAGTCCCATCCACCAAACTACCAGGTGTGAAACAGGGAAGGGACTCAGGGGGTATGCTAATTTGGTATAGAGCAGACCTAACTCACTCCATTAAATTAATCAAAACAGGAACATTCTACATTTGGCTAGAAATTCAAAAGGAAATTATCCTAACAGAGAAAAATGTCCTCCTGTGTGCTACCTATATCCCCCCACTAGAATCCCCATATTTTAATGAAGACAGCTTCTCCATCATGGAGGGGGAAATCAATCATTTCCAGGCCCAGGGACATGCACTAGTCTGTGGCGACCTAAATGCCAGAACCGGACAGGAACCTGACACCCTCAGCACACAGGGGGACAAACACCTGCCTGGAGGTGACAGCATTCCCTCCCCCATATGCCCCCCTAGGCACAACTATGACAACATAACCAACAAAAACGGGTCACAACTCCTGCAGCTCTGTCGCACGCTGGGTATGTACATAGTCAATGGTAGGCTTCGAGGGGACTCCTATGGTAGGTACACCTATAGCTCATCTCTTGGCAGTAGTACTGTAGACTACTTTATCACTGACCTCAACCCAGAGTCTCTCAGAGCGTTCACAGTCAGCCCCCTGACACCCCTATCAGACCACAGCAAAATCACAGTCTACTTAAACAGAGCAATACTCAATCATGAGGCATCAAAGCCAAAGGAACTGAGTTAAGAAATGCTATAGATGGAAGGAATGCAGTTTGGAAACCTACCAAAAAACAATTAGGCAACAACAAATTCAATCCCTTTTAGACAATTTCCTGGGTAAAACGTTCCACTGTAATAGTGAACGTGTAAACTTGGCAGTAGAAAATCTCAACAGTATATTTGACCTCTCAGCTTCCCTATCAAATCTAAAAATCTCAAATAGAAAACCGAAGAAAATTAACAACAATGACAAATGGTTTGATGAAGAATGCAAAAATCTAAGAAAGAAATTGAGAAACCTGTCCAACCAAAAACATAGAGACCCGGAAAACGTGAGTCTACGCCTTCACTATGGTGAATCACTAAAACAATACAGAAATACACTACGGAAAAAGAAGGAACAGCATGTCAGAAATCCATAGACTCTAACCACTTCTGGGAAAATTGGAAAACACTAAACAAACAACAACACAAAGAATTATCTATCCAAAATGGAGATGTATGGGTAAACCACTTCTCCAATCTTTTTGGCTCTATAACAAAGAATAAAGAGCAAAAATATACACATGATCAAATACAGATCTTAGAATCAACTATTAAAGACCAGAACCCACTGGATTCCAGAACCCACTGGATTCCAGAACCCACTGGATTCTCCAATTACATTGAAAGAGTTACAGGACAAAATAAAAACCCTCCAACCCAAAAAGGCCTGTGGTGTTGATGGTATCCTCAATGAAATGATCAAATATACAGACAACAAATTCCAATTGGCTATACTAAAACTCTTTCACATCATCCTTAGCTCTGGCATCTTCCCCAATATTTGGAACAAAGGACTGATCACCCCAATCCACAAAAGTGGAGACAAATTTGACCCCAATAACTACCGTGGAATATGCGTCAACAATAACCTTGGGAAAATCCTCTGCATTATCATTAACAGCAGACTCGTACATTTCCTCAATGAAAACAATGTACTGAGCAAATGTCAAATTGGCTTTTTACCAAATTACCGTACAACAGACCATTCACCCTGCACACCCTAATCGACAACCAAACAAACCAAAACAAAGGCAAAGTCTTCTCATGCTTTGTTGATTTCAAAAAAGCCTTCGACTCAATTTGGCATGAGGGTCTGCTATACAAACTGATGGAAAGTGGTGTTGGGGGTAAAACACGACATTATAAAATCCATGTACACAAACAACAAGTGTGCGGTTAAAATTGGCAAAAAACACACAAATTTCTTCACACAGGGTCGTGGGGTGGGACAGGGATGCAGCTTAAGCCCCACCCTCTTCAACATATATATCAATGAATTGGTGCGGGCACTAGAAAAGTCTGCAGCACCCGGCCTCACCCTACTAGAATCCGAAGTCAAATGTCTGCTGTTTGCCGATGATCTGGTGCTTCTGTCACCAACCAAGGAGGGCCTACAGCAGCACCTAGATCTTCTGCACAGATTCTGACAGACCTGGGCACTGACAGTAAATCTCAGTAAGACCAAAATAATGGTGTTCCAAAAAAGGTCCAGTCACCAGGACCACAAATACAAATTCCATCTAGACACTGTTGCCCTAGAGCACAAAAAAAACTATACATACCTTGGCCTAAACATCAGCGCCACAGGTAACTTCCACAAAGCTGTGAACGATCTGAGAGACAAGGCAAGAAGGGCATTCTATGCCATCAAAAGGAACATAAATTTCAACATACCAATTAGGATTTGGCTAAAAATACTTGAATCAGTCATAGAGCCCATTGCCCTTTATGGTTGTGAGGTCTGGGGTCCACTCACCAACCAAGACTTCACAAAATGGGACAAACACCAAATTGAGACTGCACGCAGAATTCTGCAAAAATATCCTCCGTGTACAACGTAGAACACCAAATAATGCATGCAGAGCAGAATTAGGCCGATACCCACTAATTATCAAAATCCAGAAAAGAGCCGTTAAATTCTATAACCACCTAAAAGGAAGCGATTCCCAAACCTTCCATAACAAAGCCATCACCTAAAGAGAGATGAACCTGGAGAAGAGTCCCCTAAGCAAGCTGGTACTGGGGCTCTGTTCACAAACACAAACACACCCTACAGAGCCCCAGGACAGCAACACAATTAGACCCAACCAAATCATGATAAAACAAAAAGATAATTACTTGACACATTGGAAAGAATTAACAAAAAAACAGAGCAAACTAGAATGCTATTTGGCCCTACACAGAGAGTACACAGCGGCAGAATACCTGACCACTGTGACTGACCCAAAATTAAGGAAAGCCTTGACTATGTACAGACTCAGTGAGCATAGCCTTGCTATTGAGAAAGGCCGCCGTAGGCAGACATGGCTCTCAAGAGAAGACAGGCTATGTGCTCACTGCCCACAAAATGAGGTGGAAACTGAGCTGCACTTCCTAACCTCCTGCCCAATGTATGACCATATTAGAGAGACATATTTTCCTCAGATTACACAGATTCACAAAGAATCCGAAAACAAATCCAATTTTGAAAACCTCCCATATCTACTGGGTGAAATTCCACAGTGTGCCATCACAGCAGCAAGATTTGTGACCTGTTGCCATGAGAAAAGGGCAACCAGTGAAGAACACACACTATTGTAAATACAACCCATATTTATGCTTATTTATTTTATCTTGTGTCCTTTAACCATTTGTACATTGTTAAAACACTGTATATATATAATATGACATAGACTAGAGAGAGAGACTAGAGAGAGACTAGAAACAGAGAGAGAGACTAGAGACAGAGAGAGAGAGAGTAGAGAGAGAGACACTAGAGACAGAGAGATAGAGACTAGAGAGAGAGAGACTAGAGAGAGAGAGAGAGAGAGTTACCACACCATTACAACAGGGAGATGAAAGGGACCTTTTACTTAACGAACAGAAAGATATTTCTGTCCTGCTAATGCTGTGTTTTATGGTCTCCACTCTGGCACCCTGCAGCTAGTCTCTGTGTTGAGGACATGGGTTCTACTAGAGAGAGCTTGAAGCTGACAATTGATTTGTGTTGGTGATAAAAACCTAAAAGCTAGCATTCTATAGACAAGATGTGGTGTGTGTGTGTGTGTGTGACTCGAGATAGAGAGAGCCTGGAAGAGTTAAGAACAATGCCTCATTGTCTCATCTTCCTGGCATCTGGGAAACTAGGTAAAAGACCATCCTGTGTAGATAACCAATGTGGCTTATGGGAAGTTTAGAAGTGACTGACTAAGCAATCTTAGGTATCAGCTATATAAAAACTGCATCGTCTGTAAAGGCTAGACTCTCAGCCTAACATTCAGTCAAGACTGGTGGGCCTACGGTCTCATTATTGCAATAATGAATCGATATTAAATAAAGATGATTGTTTTGAAGAAATGACCAAGACCAAGTTTCTCTCAGTGCTGAATTTCCACGACAGGAGAGACCATCGTCATCCTCTACACTAGGGGATCCCTTTGAAGATCGAAACTGAAGGGTCATTTTGGGGTCATTTTCACTACTGTCACGCCTCCTGCTGCTCTCCCTCTCCAGGTCTCCACGTCACTGGTCTACTAACCACAGGTCCTGGAACCATCATTACACACACCTGGATCTCATCACCTCCATTCCCTTCCCTCTATCTGGCCCTCTGTAGTCATCAGTCATCACACACACCTGGATCTCATCACCTCGATTCCCTTCCCTCTGTAGTCATCAGTCATCACACACACCTGGATCTCATCACCTCGATTCCCTTCCCTCTATCTGGCCCTCTGTAGTCATCAGTCATCACACACACCTGGATCTCATCACCTCGATTCCCTTCCCTCTGTAGTCATCAGTCATCACACACACCTGGACCTCATCACCTCGATTCCCTTCCCTTTATCTGGCCCTCTGTAGTCATCAGTCATCACACACACCTGGACCTCATCACCTCGATTCCCTTCCCTCTGTAGTCATCAGTCATCACACACACCTGGACCTCATCACCTCGATTCCCTTCCCTCTATCTGGCCCTCTGTAGTCATCAGTCATCACACACACCTGGACCTCATCACCTCGATTCCCTTCCCTCTATCTAGCCCTCTGTAGTCATCAGTCATCACACACACCTGGACCTCATCACCTCGATTCCCTTCCCTTTATCTAGCCCTCTGTAGTCATCAGACAGTCTTGGGTTACGTTCATTAAAAGAAGGAAAACTGATTCTGTAATAGGACTGGCAATCTGAGCTCATTCAGATGAGGAATCAGGCCTCGGCCAAAGCAAGGAAAACTGACTCTGTAATAGGACTGGCAATCTTTCTGACAATTGAGAAACAGATGTACTATCTTGATTAGGAAAATCCAAATCAAGATATTTTAAATTTTTTAAGCTCCATCTCTGATCCTTCTAAATGTTGGAAAAACAGTAAATGCACTGAAACGTATAAATTCCTCTTCTTTCCTTCCTGAGCAAGTTCTGTCTGACTCTGGCACCATAACTGAGAAGAATGAAATAAGTGATGTTTTTAATGATAATTGTATCGTGGCAGGCGTTTTGTTTGAGAGAAGCGGTGGTGTAATTGATCCTGGTCAGTCCATCTACCGGTCTTCCCACTGCCAGCCTCTCAGCTGACTCAACGGTTAACCCATCAACTTCTAGTGAATCTTTGTTTTCATTTCAACAATTTACTATCTGTGATGTGCTACATGCCTTGATTAAGATTTGTGTTTTAAAACAAATCCACTGGGGAGGATATGCTTGATCCGTTTTGCCTCAGCCCCGATTTCTGAATCATTAACCCATATTTTTTTACCTGAGGATATCTTGTACTATCTGGTACTATCCAGATATCTGGTACTATCTGCTACTATCCAGATATCTGGTACTATCCAGATATCTGGTACTATCCAGATATCTGGTACTATCTGGTACTATCCAGATACCTGGTACTATCTGGTACTATCCAGATATCTGGTACTATGTGGTACTATCCAGATATCTGGTACTATCTGGTACTATCCAGATATCTGGTACTAAGGTTTGGAAGGCGGCCCAAGGTGGTGAACCTTGTGACCTAAATATTTCATCTCCCTATTTCTTTCTTGCCTCGCTAAAATATAAAAAAATCTTCATAGATTCTCAGCTAAGATCTTTCTTATCTTTGAAATGTATTGTAAATGTAAATCAGTCAGGTTTTAGACTAGGTCATAGCACTATCTCTGCTGCATCCCTAGTTATAAATGTATGGATAAAAGGCAACATTGTGCTGCCCATCTTCATTGACCTGTCAAAGGCTTTCAACACTGTTGATCCCTCACTGCTAATTCAGAGACTTTTCTTCATTTGGCCTAGACCAGGCTGCATGTAACTGGTTTAGAAATGACTTGACAGATAGAACTCAATGTGTATCTACTGATGGTGTTAAATCAGGTTTCCTGGACATTATTAAAGGTATCCTGCAGGGGTCAGTTCTGGGTCCTGTACATTGGTGTTAAATCAGGTTTCCTGAACATTACTAAAGGTATCCCACAGGGGTCAGGTCTGGGTCCTGTACATTGGTGTTAAATCAGGTTTCCTGGACATTACTAAAGGTATCCCACAGGGGTCAGGTCTGAGTCCTGTACATTGGTGTTAAATCAGGTTTCCTGGACATTACTAAAGGTATCCCACAGGGGTCAGGTCTGGGTCCTGTACATTTGAGTGTTTACATTAACAATATGGACTTGTAACCTGTAACCTGTAACCTGTAAACAATGTAACCTGTACTTGTATGCCGATGATACTATTGTGCCCACGGTTGACCAGGCTCTATCTGAACTACTGTCTGCCTTCGTTGTATTACAGAAACACTTTATCGACCTAAAATTTGTTTTTGAATGCAGGTAAAACTAAGTATATGTTGTTCTCTAGAGTGCATAAAAATAACTCTGATTTCAGCATATGTACTTCAGATGGTGTCCATAATGATCGTGTCCCTGCTAACAAATGTCTGGGCATCTGGAACGATGAGAGGCTTAGTGAAGACGCTGAGAATAAAAATGGGCTTCTTTTAACAGAAATAGGTCCAGCCTCTCTCTAAATAGTAGAACGCAGGTTATTCGGTCGACGTTCCTATCGGTCCTAGACTATGGCCAATCAAAATTAGTTTTATCCGGACAAAAAGGGCTTTATTTCAGACATAAATACTCGTCAGTTACATCAGTTATCCGGGTGGCTGGTGTCAGACGATCCCGCAGGTGAAGAAGCTGGATGTGGAGATCCTGAGCTCATAGTGCACTGCGCTTTATTACGGGTGACAGGTTTAGTACTGCGTTCCCTGCGTTCTCTACCAGAATGTTGGTTAGACCTCTTTGATGTCACGTAAGTTGATGCATTGCTATGTTTTAATGTATAAAGCTCTTTTTACAAAAAGTCCCACTGTGAACCTAACATCATTACTACACTTTAGACATCGCTTTAGAGTCATCACACTCTGGAAATGCCTCTACTGAGTTCGGTAAATCAGATATTAATTTTCTTGTACCTTATTTGTAGAACTATTTTTAAAATGTTCTGAAATGTGATGTTCTGGCGCTTCTTGGTGAATTCAGAAAGATGATCGAGGTCCTTATTACTGATGAATGTGATGTTCTGGCGCCTCTTGGTGAATTCAGAAAGATGATCGAGGTCCTTATTACTGTTGAATGGGATGTTCTGGCGCCTCTTGGTGAATTCAGAAAGATGTCGAGGTCCTTATTACGGATGAATGTGATGTTCTGGCGCCTCTTGGTGAATTCAGAAAGATGATCGAGGTCCTTATTACTGATGAATGTGATGTTCTGGCGCCTCTTGGTGAATTCAGAAAGATGATCGAGGTCCTTATTACTGATGAATGTGATGTTCTGGCGCCTCTTGGTGAATTCAGAAAGATGATCGAGGTCCTTATTACTGTTGAATGGGATGTTCTGGCGCCTCTTGGTGAATTCAGAAATATGATCGAGGTCCTTATTACTGATGAATGTGATGTTCTGGCGCCTCTTGGTGAATTCGGAAAGATGATCGAGGTCCTTATTACTGATGAATGTGATGTTCTGGCGCCTCCTGGTGCATTCAGAAAGATGATCGAGGTCCTTATGTTCTTTATACTTGCATTTTGTATTTACATTGATGTGTGTATGCTCTGTCCCTCAGGGCTCATTTGTAAAAGAGACCTTGGTCTCAGTATGAAACCCTGATAAAATAAAGGGCCAATTACATATTTTTTTTTGAATAAATGATATTTCAATGGCTGGGCCTATGTCATGATATTTCTATGGCTGGGCCTATGTCATGATATTTCTATGGCTGGGCCTATGTCATGATATTTCTATGGCTGGGCCTATGTCATGATAGTTCTATGGCTAGGCCTATGTCATGATATTTCTATGGCTAGGCCTATGTCATGATATTTCTATGGCTAGGCCTATGTCATGATATTTCTATGGCTAGGCCTATGTCATGATATTTCTATGGCTAGGCCTATGTCATGAAATGTATCATGCTCATATTGCTAAATAGTCCGATAAAACATCTGTTAATGTAATCATTCGCAATGCATCTTAATAAACCAATATCCCACAAGTCAAAGTAGGGGTGGAACATTTGTTTTTTTACAGTGGTCTCCAGAGCTCATCCTCACGATTTGGGATGATATAAAAACCCTGGAGGGAGTCTGAATATATTGACACCACGACATCATCACCGCCAGCTCTGAGGAAACAGACAGATGCATATTTATAGCACCGGCTGCAGACAGACAGGGTGATAGAGCTTCTCTGGAGGGGAGAGCGTTCTATTCTAAAGACCAATCATGTCTTGACTCTCGGAACATATTCTGCATGGAAAAATGGTTCAATGTAATGAGCATAAACCTGAATAGCTGAATCACAACTGGTAATGAGAGCACTTATCCAACAGTAGCCTAAAGGATGGGCATTTATTTCTGGAGGCTACACACACACAGTACTGACACAAAACGTCTATTATCTCCCAAATTTTACTTCCTGTCTAGGAAGGAAGGAAGCCTCTCTCTCTCTCTCTCTCTCTCTACGAAACCTCTCTGATCTCCCAAATGTTACTTCCTGTCTAGGAAGGAAGGAAGCCTCTCTCTCTCTCTCTCTCTCTCTCTATGAAACCTCTCTGCTCTCCCAAATGTTACTTCCTGTCTAGAAAGCTATTTGAGCTCATGACATCTTTATGAATTGATATATTTTAAACATGGCTCTGCACTGCAATTTAGGATTTAACAACAGTATTCCATCATTCCGTACAAGATTCCGTCCTAAAAACCAATCTAAACAAACAATGAAAAATGCATGCAAAGATGTGGAACAGATCTGCATTATAATATACACTGCTCAAAAAGATAAAGGGAACAGTTAAACAACACAGTGTCAAATCAAACTGTCCACTTAGGAAGCGGATTGACAATAAAGTTCACATGTTGTTGTGCAAATGGAATAGACAACAGGTGGAAATTATAGGCAATTAGCAAGACACCCCCAATAAAGGAGTGGTTCTGCAGGTGGTAACCACAGACCACTTCTCAGTTCATATGCTTCCTGGCGGATGTTTTGGTCACTTTTGAATGCTGGCGGTGCTTTCACTCTAGTGGTAGCATGAGACGGAGTCTACAACCCACACAAGTGGCTCAGGTAGTGTAGCTCATCCAGGTTGGCACATCAATGCGAGCTGTGGCAAGAAGGTTTGCTGTGTCTGTCAGCGTAGTGTCCAGAGCATGGAGGCGCTACCAGGAGACAGGCCAGTACATCAGGAGACCTGGAGGAGGCCGTAGGAGGGCAACAACCCAGCGGCAGGACCGCTACCTCCGCCTTTGTGCAGGGAGGAGCAGGAGGAGCACTGCCAGAGCCCTGCAAAATGACCTCCAGCAGGCCACAAATGTGCATGTGTCTGCTCAAACGGTCAGAAACAGACTCCATGAGGATGGTATGAGGGCCCGACGTCCACAGGTGAAGGACGTTTGGCATTTGCCAGAGAACAACAAGATTGGCAAATTCGCCACTGGACCCTGTGCCCTTCACAGATGAAAGCAGGTTCCCACTGAGCACATGTGACAGACGTGACAGTCTGGAGACGCCGTGGAGAACGTTCTGCTGCCTGCAACATCCTCCAGCATGACCGGTTTGGCGGTGGGTCAGTCATGGTGTGGGGTGGCATTTCTTTGGGGGGCTGCACAGCCCTCCATGTGCTCGAGAGAGGTAGCCTGACTGCCATTTGGTACCGAGATGAGATCCTCAGACCCCTTGTGAGACCATATACTGGTGCGGTTGGCCCTGGGTTCCTCCTAATGCAAGACAATGCTAGACCTCATGTGGCTGGAGTGTGTCAGCAGTTCCTGCAAGAGGAAGGCATTGATGCTATGGACTGGCCCACCCGTTCCCTCGACCTGAATCCAATTGACCACATCTGGGGCATCATGTCTCGCTCCATCCACCAACCTCACGTTGCACCACAGACTGTCCAGGAGTTGGCGGATGCTTTAGTCCAGGTCTGGGAGGAGATCCCTCAGGAGACCATCCGCCACCTCATCAGGAGCATGCCCAGGCGTTGTAGGGAGGTCTGACTGAGGTACATGTAATACCATCTCTTCTGTATTAAGTGATTGTGCATGCTTAAATAAATAAGGGTTAAATAAATAAGGGTTAAATAAATAAAGGTTAAATAAATAAAGGTTGAATAAATAAAGGTTAAATAAAATAAAAGGTTGAATAAATAAAGGTTGAATAAATAAAGGTTGAATAAATAAAGGTTAAATAAAATAAAAGGTTGAATAAATAAAGGTTGAATAAATAAAGGTTGAATAAATAAAGGTTGAATAAATAAGGGTTAAATAAATAAGGGTTAAATAAATAAGGGTTAAATAAATAAAGGTTGAATAAATAAAGGTTGAATAAATAAAGGTTGAATAAATAAAGGTTTAAATAAAGAAAGGTTGAATAAATAAAGGTTGAATAAATAAAGGTTGAATAAATAAAGGTTGAATAAATAAAGGTTGAATAAATAAAGGTTGAATAAATAAAGGTTGAATAAATAAAGGTTAAATAAAATAAAAGGTTGAATAAATAAAGGTTGAATAAATAAAGGTTGAATAAATAAAGGTTGAATAAATAAAGGTTGAATAAATAAAGGTTGAATAAATAAAGGTTGAATAAATAAAGGTTGAATAAATAAAGGTTGAATAAATAAAGGTTGAATAAATAAAGGTTGAATAAATAAAGGTTTAAATAAAGAAAGGTTAAATAAATGCTTCTGTGAGATAACAGGGAAGACTGATCCGGGGGATGTACCTGCTGAATTTCTTATTGATCCACACTGAATCATTCTATAGCTAGAGGACTCCTGATATCTCCAGAAGGGATGTCTGTATCTGTTGTGGTCTAGTACTGTCTTTTTGATAGCTAGGTCCATCTACTGCCTGTCTTCCCAGTGGTCAACTATCATTCTATAGCTAGAGGACTCCTGATATCTCCAGAAGTGATGTCTGTATCTGTTGTGGTCTAGTACTGTCTTTTTGATAGCTAGGTCCATCTACTCCAGAAGTGATGTCTGTATCTGTTGTGGTCTAGTACTGTCTTTTTGATAGCTAGGTCCATCTACTCCAGAAGTGATGTCTGTATCTGTTGTGGTCTAGTACTGTCTTTTTGATAGCTAGGTCCATCTACTTTAAGTGCTGCCTGTCTACCCAGTGGTCTACTTGGTGTGTGAACTGCTGACTGCTCATAACTTGCAGATAGTTGTTGACACATCAACCAGGATCAAGGGGCGGGGCAATTTGTGACATGTGTTGGTAATTAGTGAGTGTATTGGAGGGGGAGTGGTTTCACCTCTCCTAGGTAGTCAGCAATTAGTGCAGGGAGGTGTGGTCTTCACCTCTGTTAGGTAATTCGTTCTTCAGTCTCCCCTGGTTTCTCAGCAGCAGCTGTAAGCGACGGAGGAAGTCTAGGTCTCTGGCAGAGTTTAACTGCCGTTCTGCAGTCAAGAACACAGAGTTCATCTCAGCCTATGCTGCCCTTCAGTCCCTAGACATTTTGGCCCCGACGGAGACATGGATCACCCCAGAGAACACTGCTACTCCAGCTGCTCTCTCTTCATCTGACTACCTTTTCTCTCCTAGTCCGAGAACATCTGGTTGTCGAGATGGTAGCACAGGGCTACTCATTTCTCCTCTGTGGAAACTTCATGTGGGCTTTTTACTGAGGAGTGGCTTCTGTCTGGTCACTATCATAAATGCCTGATTGGCTGAGTGCTGCAGAGAAGGTTGGCCTTCTGGAAGGCTCTCCCATCTCCACAGAGGAGCTCTGTCAGAGTGATCATTGGGTTCTGGGTCACCTCCCTGACCAAGGCCCTTCTCCCCTGATTGCTCAGTTTGACCAGGCAGCCAGCTCTAGGAAGAGTCTTTGTGGTCCCAAACTTCTTCCATTTAAGAATGATGGAGGCCACTGTGTTCTTGGAGACCTTCAATGCTGCAGACACATTTTGGTACCCTTCCCCAGATCTGTTCCTTGACACAATCCTGTCTCGGAGCTCTACGGACATTTCCTTTGACCACATAGCTTGGTTTTTGCTCTGACACACACTGTCAACTGTGGGACCTTATATAGACAGGTGTGTGCCTTTCCAAATCATGTCCAATCAATTGAATTTACCACAGGTGGACTCCAATCAAGTTGTAGAAACATCTCAGGGATGATTAATGGAAACAGGATGCACCGGAGCTCAGTTTCAAGTCTCATAGCGAAGGGTCTGAATACTTAAAAGGTATCTTTATTTCTACAACTGTTTTTACTTTGTCATTATGGGGTATTGTGATGTCATTATGGGGTATTGTGATGTCATTATGGGGTATTGTGATGTCATTATGGGGTATTGTGTGTATATTGATGAGAATTAAAAAATATAAAAACTATTTTAGAATAAGGATGTAACATAACATGTGGAAATAGTCTGAATTCTTTTTTTAAATGTTTTTTATTTTACCCCCCTTTTCCTCCCCAATTTCATGGTATCCAATTATTAGTAGCTACTATCTCGTCTCATCGCTACAACTCCCATACGGGCTCAGGAGAGACGAAGGTCGAAAGCCATGCGTCCTCCACAACCCAACCAAGCCGCACTGCTTCTTAACACAGCGCGCATCCAACCCGGAAGCCAGCCGCACCAATGTGTCAGAGGAAACACCGTGACCCTAGCGACCTGGTCAGTGTGCACTGTGCCCGGCCCGCCACAGGAGTCGCTAGTGTGCGATGAGACAAGGATATCCCTACCAGCCAAACCCTCCCTAACCCGGACGATGCTAGGCCAATTGTGCGTCGCCCCATGGACCTCCCGGTTGCGGCCGGCTGCGACAGAGCCTGGGCGCGAACCCAGAGTCTCTGGAGGCACAGCTGGCGCTGCGATGGTCTGAATACTTTCTGAATGCACTGTAACCATGTAAATGTAAGAAAACGATAAACACAATCTATAGCAGGGGTTCACAAACGTTGTCACTCAGGCCCCGCCTTCCAGTACTGGGGGAACATTCTGAGTGCACCACGTCCATTTCTATGGAGGGAGGGGAGGGGTCCAATGACCTGTGCACCACGTCCATCTCTATGGAGGGAGGGGAGGGGTCCAATGACCTGTGCACCACGCCCATTTCTATGGAGGGAGGGGAGGGGTCCAATGACCTGTGGACCACGTCCATCTCTATGGAGGGAGGAGAGGGGTCCAATGACCTGTGGACCACGTCCATCTCTATGGAGGGAGGGGTCCAATGACCTGTGGACCACGTCCATCTCTATGGAGGGAGGGGAGGGGTCCAATGACCTGTGCACCACGTTCATCTCTATGGAGGGAGGGGTCCCAATGACCTGTGGACCACGTCCATCTCTATGGAGGGAGGGGAGGGGTCCAATGACCTGTGCACCACGTCCATCTCTATGGAGGGAGGGGTCCAATGACCTGTGCACCACGTCCATCTCTATGGAGGGAGGGGAGGGGTCCAATGACCTGTGGACCACGTCCATCTCTATGGAGGGAGGGGGTCCAATGACCTGTGCACCACATCCATCTCTATGGAGGGAGGGGAGGGGTCCAATGACCTGTGCACCACGTCCATCTCTATGGAGGGAGGGGAGGGGTCCAATGACCTGTGCACCACGTTCATCTCTATGGAGGGAGGGGTCCAATGACCTGTGCACCACGTCCATCTATATGGAGGGAGGGGAGGGGTCCAATGACCTGTGGACCACGTTCATCTCTATGGAGGGAGGGGTCCAATGACCTGTGCACCACGTCCATCTCTATGGAGGGAGGGGTCCAATGACCTGTGCACCACGTCCATCTCTATGGAGGGAGGGGTCCAATGACCTGTGCACCACGTCCATCTCTATGGAGGGAGGGGTCCAATGACCTGTGCACCACGTCCATCTCTATGGAGGGAGGGGTCCAATGACCTGTGCACCACGTCCATCTCTATGGAGGGAGGGGTCCAATGACCTGTGCACCACGTCCATCTCTATGGAGGGAGGGGTCCAATGACCTGTGCACCACGTCCATCTCTATGGAGGGAGGGGTCCAATGACCTGTGCACCACATCCATCTCTATGGAGGGAGGGAGGGGTCCAATGACCTGTGCACCACGTCCATCTCTATGGAGGGAGGGGTCCAATGACCTGTGCACCACGTCCATCTCTATGGAGGGAGGGAGGGGTCCAATGACCTGTGCACCACGTCCATCTCTATGGAGGGAGGGGTCCAATGACCTGTGGACCACGTCCATCTCTATGGAGGGAGGGGTCCAATGACCTGTGCACCACGTCCATCTCTATGGAGGGAGGGGAGGGGTCCAATGACCTGTGCACCACGTCCATCTCTATGGAGGGAGGGGTCCAATGACCTGTGGACCACGTCCATCTCTATGGAGGGAGGGGTCCAATGACCTGTGCACCACGTCCATCTCTATGGAGGGTGGGGAGGGGTCCAACGACCTGTGCACCACGTCCATCTCTATGGAGGGAGGGGTCCAATGACCTGTGGACCACGTCCATCTCTATGGAGGGAGGGGTCCAACGACCTGTGGACCACGTCCATCTCTATGGAGAGGAGGGGTCCAACGACCTGTGGAATGGCTGCCAGTCTACTCATTATGTCATCATTGACTTGAATGGGGAGGCCACTTCTATGTATTTGCTCTGACTGCTGTGTTCTAAGGTTCTAGAGTTCTTTGCTCTGACTGCTGTTCTTTGCTCTAGCTGCTGTGTTCTAAGGTTCTAGTTCTTTGCTCTAGCTGCTGTGTTCTAAGGTTCTAGTTCTTTGCTCTGACTGCTGTTCTTTGCTCTAGCTGCTGTGTTCTAAGGTTCTAGTTCTTTGCTCTGACTGCTGTTCTTTGCTCTAGCTGCTGTGTTCTAAGGTTCTAGTTCTTTGCTCTGACTGCTGTTCTTTGCTCTAGCTGCTGTGTTCTAAGCTTCTAGTTTTTTGCTCTGACTGCTGTGTTCTCTAAGGTTCTAATTCTTTGCTCTGACTGCTGTGTTCTCTAAGGTTCTAGTTCTTTGCTCTGACTGCTGTGTTCTCTAAGGTTCTAGTTTTTTGCTCTGACTGCTGTGTTCTCTAAGGTTCTAGTTCTTTGCTCTGACTGCAGTGTTCTAAGGTTCTAGTTATTTGCTCTGACTGCTGTGTTCTAAGGTTCTAGTTCTTTGCTCTGACTGCTGTGTTCTCTAAGGTTCTAGTTCTTTGCTCTGACTGCTGTGTTCTTTAAGGTTCAAAAGACAAATAAGGAAACCAGTCAGGCAGCATCATCATTTATTATATTTGCAGCTGGTAGCAGAATGCAGTTTGATCAATCAGGTTCATTTGGACACCTGTGCTATGTTCAGAAACATCAATGGATGGATAATATAATGTATTTCAGAGAGGGGGAGAGAAGAGGGAAGAGGGTAGAGAAGAGGGTAGAGAGAGGAAGAAGAGGGTAGAGAGAGGAAGAAGAGGGTAGAGAGAGGAAGAAGAGGGTAGAGAGAGGAAGAAGAGGGTAGAGAGAGGAAGAAGAGGGTAGAGAGAGGAAGAAGAGGGTAGAGAGAGGAAGAAGAGGGTAGAGAGAGGAAGAAGAGGGTAGAGAGGAAGAAGAGTAGAAGAGGGTAGAGAGAGGAAGAAGAGGGTAGAGAGGGGAAGAAGAGGGTAGAGAGGGGAAGAAGAGGGTAGAGAGAGGAAGAAGAGGGTAGAGAGAGGAAGAAGAGGGTAGAGAGAGGAAGAAGAGGGTAGAGAGAGGAAGAAGAGGGTAGAGAGAGGAAGAGGTTAGAGAGGAAGAAGAGGGTAGAGAGAGGAAGAAGAGGGTAGAGAGGGGAAGAAGAGGGTAGAGAGGGGAAGAAGAGGGTAGAGAGGGGAAGAAGAGGGTAGAGAGGGGAAGAAGAGGGTAGAGAGAGGAAGAAGAGGGTAGAGAGAGGAAGAAGAGGGTAGAGAGGGGAAGAAGAGGGTAGAGAGGGGAAGAAGAGGGTAGAGAGAGGAAGAGGAGGGTAGAGAGAGGAAGAAGAGGGTAGAGAGAGGAAGAGGTTAGAGAGGAAGAAGAGGGTAGAGAGAGGAAGAAGAGGGTAGAGAGGGGAAGAAGAGGGTAGAGAGGGGAAGAAGAGGGTAGAGAGGGGAAGAAGAGGGTAGAGAGAGGAAGAAGAGGGTAGAGAGAGGAAGAAGAGGGTAGAGAGAGGAAGAAGAGGGTAGAGAGGGGAAGAAGAGGGTAGAGAGGGGAAGAAGAGGGTAGAGAGAGGAAGAGGAGGGTAGAGAGAGGAAGAGGAGGGTAGAGAGGGGAAGAGAAGAGGGGAAGGGGAGGATAGAGAGAGGAAGAGGAGGGTAGAGAGGGTAGAGAGGGGAAGGAAGAGTGCAGTAGTCCATAGCTCATTCCCATCACAGTAACAGTACTACAGGAATCTAGCATTCACCCCTCAGGACAGAAGAAAGGTCTCCACTGTCTTTAAGTTCCTGTAAAAACACAGAACACATGTCAATACAGGTCTGATCTTCATACCTACTGGACCTGTCATGTAACCTTCCAACAGCATCAGAAACACATTCTATTGATGCACAATAACTATGAAAGGATACACAGAGAACTCCAGTCTCATGAAACTAACAATGAATAGATACACAGAGAACTCCTGTCTCATTAACCTATGTATAGATACACAGAGAACTCCTGTCTAATGAAACTATGTATAGATACACAGAGAACTCCTGTCTAATGAAACTATGTATAGATACACAGAGAACTCCTGTCTCATTAAACTATGTATAGATACACAGAGAACTCCTGTCTCATTAAACTAACTATGTATAGATACACAGAGAACTCCTGTCTCATTAACCTAACTATGTATAGATACACAGAGAACTCCTGTCTCATGAAACTATGTATAGATACACAGAGAACTCCTGTCTAATGAAACTATGTATAGATACACAGAGAACTCCTGTCTCATTAAACTATGTATAGATACACAGAGAACTCCAGTCTAATGAAACTATGTATAGATACACAGAGAACTCCTGTCTCATTAAACTAACTATGTATAGATACACAGAGAACTCCTGTCTCATTAAACTAACTATGTATAGATACACAGAGAACTCCTGTCTCATGAAACTATGTATAGATACACAGAGAACTCCTGTCTCATTAAACTCAGTCACATGTTATCACAATGCAGTCCTTATAAAGAACAGTGATTGACAGGTGATCTACTAAAACTGAACTCCAGCTGACATCAATCACTAGGCACTGCTGGGCAATACGCTGCTTTAAACCCACCCGGACCTCAGGCCTAGTTTATGCAAAGCAAGGCCCTTGGTGAAATAAGTAGGCATATCTAACAGAGGATTACTGTTAGACGCACACTGGGGACTTTACTATCTCAATGTTGTGTAACCTTCCCGTAGCATGGTTTAATGTAGTTCACTAAGAAACCTTGGTATTGACATTACACCAATCTTTTCCTCTGTGCTTTTTTTACTACCGAGGATGACCTCCCCCCCCCCCCCTTCCATGCTGCCTGTCTGACTGTACATGGCATGACGACATTAAGCAGGCTAAGAAAACAGAACACGGTGCTTTAGTGACACCTGGTGGAGAGTCTGTGGTACTGCTGTTGCCTCTGTCTGTGACACTGTGACATATGCCTGGCTGATCCTATAAGAGTTGGTTTCCCCCAGACACCAGATTCAGCCTAGTTTAGGACTAAAAAGCTATTTTAAATGGACTATCTCAATTGTAAATGGTTTATAGACATATCAAGACTAGTCCAGAACTAAGTGGAGGTAATAATAAGTGCAATTATGGTCTGAGGTGTAAAACAAAAGTCAATTCTCACCTTCACAATGTCCAGCCCGCCAATGAGCTCCCCATTGACGTATAGCTGAGGGTACGTTGGCCAGTTTGAGTATGTCTTTAGACCCTGTCTAACCTGGACATTGGTGATTGGAAGATAAATGCAGAAAATCATGTTAACATGCAGAAAAACATCTTTAGGTTTCATCATAATGGTTTTGCAAATGTCATAGACAGATACAGCCTCTTTTACCTCTTCATCTTCCAGGATATCAAAGGTGCTATATTCCACCCTGTAAACAGGAAACACAGACAAGATATTAACCATCATATTATAAACACAGGCAAGATATAATGAACTGAGCTGTTCATGATCATGATAGTGGTGTTACCTCACCCTGAGCTGTTCATTATCTCCAGTATCGTGATATAGTGGTGTTACCTCACCCTGTTCATTATCTCCAGTATCGTGATATAGTGGTGTTACCTCACCCTGAGCTGTTCATTATCATGATATAGTGGTGTTACCTCACCCTGAGCTGTTCATTATCTCCAGTATCGTGATATAGTGGTGTTCTCACCCTGTTCATTATCTCCAGTATCGTGATATAGTGGTGTTACCTCACCCTGTTCATTATCTCCAGTATCGTGATATAGTGGTGTTACCTCACCCTGTTCATTATCTCCAGTATCGTGATATAGTGGTGTTACCTCACCCTGTTCATTATCTCCGGTATCGTGATATAGTGGTGTTACCTCACCCTGCTCATTATCTCCGGTATCGTGATATAGTGGTGTTACCTCACCCTGTTCATTATCTCCAGTATCGTGATATAGTGGTGTTACCTCACCCTGAGCTGTTCATTATCATGATATAGTGGTGTTACCTCACCCTGAGCTGTTCATTATCTCCAGTATCGTGATATAGTGGTGTTCTCACCCTGTTCATTATCTCCAGTATCGTGATATAGTGGTGTTACCTCACCCTGTTCATTATCTCCAGTATCGTGATATAGTGGTGTTACCTCACCCTGTTCATTATCTCCAGTATCGTGATATAGTGGTGTTACCTCACCTTGTTCATTATCTCCGGTATCGTGATATAGTGGTGTTACCTCACCCTGTTCATTATCTCCAGTATCGTGATATAGTGGTGTTACCTCACCCTGTTCATTATCTCCAGTATCGTGATATAGTGGTGTTACCTCACCCTGTTCATTATCTCCAGTATCGTGATATAGTGGTGTTACCTCACCCTGTTCATTATCTCCAGTATCGTGATATAGTGGTGTTACCTCACCCTGTTCATTATCTCCAGTATCGTGATATAGTGGTGTTACCTCACCCTGTTCATTATCGTGATATAGTGGTGTTACCTCACCCTGTTCATTATCTCCAGTATCGTGATATAGTGGTGTTATCTTACCCCGAGCTGTTCATTATCTCCAGTATCTGAAGACTGAATCCACATTTGGCTTGCTGCAGATACAGGAAGAAAAACAGACTTTAGAAACCAAACAGATAACTTAATCATACCCGTATAGATAACTTAATCATACCCACATCTTAACAAAGAATATACACTTTATAATCAACATATTAACTCAACTCAGATCCTTCAACAGGTGAGTCCACACAAAACCATTTTATTGCAGAACAAAATCACAGGAAGTAATGTTTCTGGTCTTCAAATAGGTTTTTCTTTTTTAAGACAAAGATCTTTTCAAATAGCTAATATAAAAATGGTGCTTTCTGAGTGAGTAGGAGACATGCTTTCAAGATAATGGTTTTAAGTGGCGGCCTAGTGGTTAGAGCGTTGGGCCAGTAACCCGAAAGGTTGCCGGATCGAATCCCCGAGCTAAAAATATGTCATTCTGAACAAGGCACTGTTCCTAGGCCGTCAGTGTATAAATAAGAATTTGTTCTTAACCGACTTGCCCAGTTAAATAAATAATTCACATTAATAAAAAGCACTACTCTGAAGCAGGAGGAGTTAGGACCTCTTCCCTCCAGAATGAAACCAAACTCAAGCTTTCATTGAGCAAGTTTCAACTTACTATTGGTTTCACAGGACCCCACTTAGAAACGGTCTTTTAAGAAATGGAGGGAAAACGAAATAAAGATCCGTATCTACAAATAGAACCCCAGCGAGTGAAAAGGGAGAGACGGGATTCACAGGGGACCTGGTTTAAACTACTCTGAAGATATCTCTTCATCTGCTCAGATCAGCAATCAATATGAAGAGGTAGGAGGGGGGGGGGGGGTACTCCTGAACCATTAGTGTCTGTGTGTGTGTGTGTGTGTCTTTTTTATTTATTTATTTTTATTTCACCTTTATTTAACCAGGTAGGCTAGTTGAGAACACCTTTATTTAACCAGGGAGGCTAGTTGAGAACACCTTTATTTAACCAGGTAGGCTAGTTGAGAACACCTTTATTTAACCAGGTAGGCTAGTTGAGAACACCTTTATTTAACCAGGTAGGCTAGTTGAGAACACCTTTATTTAACCAGGTAGGCTAGTTGAGAACACCTTTATTTAACCAGGTAGGCTAGTTGAGAACACCTTTATTTAACCAGGTAGGCTAGTTGAGAACAAGTTCTCATTTGCAACTGCGACCTGGCCAAGATAAAGCGTAGCAGTGTGAGCATACAACAAAGAGTTACACATGGAGTAAACAATTAACAAGTCAATAACACAGTAGAAAACAAAGGGGGGGTCTATATACAATGTGTGCAAAAGGCATGAGGAGGTAGGCAAATAATTACAATTTTGCAGATTAACACTGGAGTGATAAAAGATCAGATGGTCATGTACAGGTAGAGATATTGGTGTGCAGAAGAGCAGAAAAGTAAATAAATAAAAACAGTATGGGGATGAGGTAGGTGAAAAGGGTGGGCTATTTACCAATAGACTATGTACAGCTGCAGCGATCGGTTAGCTGCTCAGATAGCTGATGTTTGAAGTTGGTGAGGGAGATAAAAGTCTCCAACTTCAGCGATTTTTGCAATTCGTTCCAGTCACAGGCAGCAGAGTACTGGAACGAAAGGCGGCCAAATGAGGTGTTGGCTTTAGGGATGATCAGTGAGATACACCTGCTGGAGCGCGTGCTACGGATGGGTGTTGCCATCGTGACCAGTGAGCTGAGATAAGGCGGAGCTTTACCTAGCATAGACTTGTAGATGACCTGTAGCCAGTGGGTCTGGCGACGAATATGTAGCGAGGGCCAGCCGACTAGAGCATACAAGTCGCAGTGGTGGGTGGTATAAGGTGCTTTAGTGACAAAACGGATGGCACTGTGATAGACTGCATCCAGTTTGCTGAGTAGAGTGTTGGAAGCCATTTTGTAGATGACATCGCCGAAGTCGAGGATCGGTAGGATAGTCAGTTTTACTAGGGTAAGCTTGGCGGCTTGAGTGAAGGAGGCTTTGTTGCGGAATAGAAAGCCGACTCTTGATTTGATTTTCGATTGGAGATGTTTGATATGAGTCTGGAAGGAGAGTTTGCAGTCTAGCCAGACACCTAGGTACTTATAGACGTCCACATATTCTAGGTCGGAACCATCCAGGGTGGTGATGCTAGTCGGGCATGCAGGTGCAGGCAGCGACCGGTTGAAAAGCATGCATTTGGTTTTACTAGCGTTTAAGAGCAGTTGGAGGCCACGGAAGGAGTGTTGTATGGCATTGAAGCTTGTTTGGAGGTTAGATAGCACAGTGTCCAAAGACGGGCCGAAAGTATATAGAATGGTGTCGTCTGCGTAGAGGTGGATCAGGGAATCGCCCGCAGCAAGAGCAACATCATTGATATACACAGAGAAAAGAGTCGGCCCGAGAATTGAACCCTGTGGCACCCCCATAGAGACTGCCAGAGGACCGGACAGCATGCCCTCCGATTTGACACACTGAACTCTGTCTGCAAAGTAATTGGTGAACCAGGCAAGGCAGTCATCCGAAAAACCGAGGCTACTGAGTCTGCCGATAAGAATATGGTGATTGACAGAGTCGAAAGCCTTGGCAAGGTCGATGAAGACGGCTGCACAGTACTGTCTTTTATCGATGGCGGTTATGATGTCGTTTAGTACCTTGAGTGTGGCTGAGGTGCACCCGTGACCGGCTCGGAAACCAGATTGCACAGCGGAGAAGGTACGGTGGGATTCGAGATGGTCAGTGACCTGTTTGTTGACTTGGCTTTCGAAGACCTTAGATAGGCAGGGCAGGATGGATATAGGTCTGTAACAGTTTGGGTCCAGGGTGTCTCCCCCTTTGAAGAGGGGGATGACTGCGGCAGCTTTCCAATCCTTGGGGATCTCAGACGAGATGAAAGAGAGGTTGAACAGGCTGGTAATAGGGGTTGCGACAATGGTGGCAGATAGTTTCAGAAATAGAGGGTCCAGATTGTCAAGCCCAGCTGATTTGTACGGGTCCAGGTTTTGCAGCTCTTTCAGAACATCTGCTATCTGGATTTGGGTAAAGGAGAACCTGGAGAGGCTTGGGCGAGGAGCTGCGGGGGGGGCGGAGCTGTTGGCCGAGGTTGAAGTAGCCAGGCGGAAGGCATGGCCAGCCGTTGAGAAATGCTTATTGGGGGGGGTACTCCTGAACCATTAGTGTGTGTGTGTGTGTGTGTGTGTGTGTGTGTGTGTGTGTGTGTGTGTGTGTGTGTGTGTGTGTCTGGGGGGGGTACTCCTGAACCATTAGTGTCTGTGTGTGTGTGTGTGTGTGTGTGTGTGTGTGTGTGAGAGAGGGGGGGGGGGAATCCCACTGCTCTGTGAGGTGCAGAACATTATTGATTTCAGATTAGCCTCAATTCTGTTGACATGTATGCAATACCAATTATATGGGCCAACTGTACTATATTATATACTATATATTATATTAGAATAGTAGTATATAGTAGTATATGGGCCAACTGGTACCTCTTGAAGTAATGTACTGGAGTTATATTAGAATAGTATTATATAGGCCAACTGGTACCTCTTGAAGTAATGTACTGGATTATATTAGAACATACAGTGACACCTACGTACCTCTCTATTGTCCTGTTATATAGTGACACCTACGTACCTCTTTAATGTCCTGTTATATAGTGACACCTACGTACCTCTTCATTGTCCTGTTATATAGTGACACCTCTCTATTGTCCTGTTATATAGTGACACCTCTTTATTGTCCTGTTATATAGTGACACCTCTCTATTGTCCTGTTATATAGTGACACCTCTTTATTGTCCTGTTATATAGTGACACCTCTCTATTGTCCTGTTATATAGTGACACCTCTTTATTGTCCTGTTATATAGTGACACCTACGTACCTCTTTATTGTCCTGTTATATAGTGACACCTACGTACCTCTCTATTGTCCTGTTATATAGTGACACCTACGTACCTCTTTATTGTCCTGTTATATAGTGACACCTACGTACCTCTTTATTGTCCTGTTATATAGTGACACCTACGTACCTCTTTATTGTCCTGTTATATAGTGACACCTACGTACCTCTTTAATGTCCTGTTATATAGTGACACCTCTTCATTTTCCTGTTATATAGTGACACCTACCTACCTCTATTGTCCTGTTATATAGTGACACCTACATACCTCTATTGTCCTGTTATATAGTGACACCTACGTACCTCTTTAATGTCCTGTTATATAGTGACACCTACGTACCTATATTGCCCTGTTATATAGTGACACCTCTCTATTGTCCTGTTATATAGTGACACCTCTCTATTGTCCTGTTATATAGTGACACCTCTTTATTGTCCTGTTATATAGTGACACCTCTCCATTGCCCTGTTATATAGTGACACCTCTTTATTGTCCTGTTATATAGTGACACCTACGTACCTCTCTATTGTCCTGTTATATAGTGACACCTACGTACCTTTATTGTCCTGTTATATAGTGACACCTACGTACCTCTTTAATGTCCTGTTATATAGTGACACCTCTTCATTGTCCTGTTATATAGTGACACCTACGTACCTCTATTGTCCTGTTATATAGTGACACCTACGTACCTCTATTGTCCTGTTATATAGTGACACCTACGTACCTCTTTAATGTCCTGTTATATAGTGACACCTACGTACCTCTTCATTGTCCTGTTATATAGTGACACCTCTCTATTGTCCTGTTATATAGTGACACCTCTTTATTGTCCTGTTATATAGTGACACCTCTCTATTGTCCTGTTATATAGTGACACCTCTTTATTGTCCTGTTATATAGTGACACCTCTCTATTGTCCTGTTATATAGTGACACCTCTTTATTGTCCTGTTATATAGTGACACCTACGTACCTCTTTATTGTCCTGTTATATAGTGACACCTACGTACCTCTCTATTGTCCTGTTATATAGTGACACCTACGTACCTCTTTATTGTCCTGTTATATAGTGACACCTACGTACCTCTTTATTGTCCTGTTATATAGTGACACCTACATACCTCTTTATTGTCCTGTTATATAGTGACACCTCTTTATTGTCCTGTTATATAGTGACACCTCTCTATTGTCCTGTTATATAGTGACACCTACGTACCTCTTCATTGTCCTGTTATATAGTGACACCTACGTACCTCTCTATTGCCCTGTTATATAGTGACACCTACGTACCTCTCTATTGTCCTATTATATAGTGACACCTACGTACCTCTTTATTGCCCTTCATGAACAGCATGACTGGACTCCTGTTGATGGTCGACTTCAACCTGGAGGTTATAAGGACAGTCCATAAGTCACACAATACAATGTGCCATCTTCCACGTGTGTGTGTGAGAGAGAGTGAGTGAGTGAGTGAGTGAGTGAGTGAGTGAGTGAGTGAGTGAGTGAGTGAGTGAGTGAGAGAGAGAGTGTGTGTGTATAAAGGTGTGTTTTACCTGTGTGTGTGTGTGTGTGTGTGTGTGTATATAAAGGTGTGTTTTACCTGTGTGTGTGTGTGTGTGTGTGTGTGTGTGTGTGTGTGTGTGTGTGTGTGTGTGTGTGTGTGTGTATAAAGGTGTGTTATACCTGTGCTCCAGTGTGACAGCCTTGGGACAGGTGTTCTCCAGCTCTCCAGATTCCGCTAGTTCCTACAACAGGTATCAACACTGAGATGGGTCACTGGGTCACTGCAGAGGCCCTTTGTTCTACTGTACCTACACACTAACACACACCTACAGTCTGAATCACACTAACACACACACCTACAGTCTGAATCACACTAGCACACACACACACCTACAGTCTGAATCACACAAAAACACACACCTACAGTCTGAATCACACTAACACACACACCTACAGTCTGAATCACACTAACACACACACCTACAGTCTGAATCACACAAAAACACACACCTACAGTCTGAATCACACTAACACACACACCTACAGTCTGAATCACACTAACACACACACCTACAGTCTGAATCACACTAACACACACACCTACAGTCTGAATCACACTAACACACACACCTACAGTCTGAATCACACTAACACACACACCTACAGTCTGAATCACACAAAAACACACACCTACAGTCTGAATCACACTAAAACACACACACCTACAGTCTGAATCACACTAACACACACCTACAGTCTGAATCACACTAGCACACACACACACCTACAGTCTGAATCACACTAGCACACACACACACCTACAGTCTGAATCACACTAGCACACACACACACACCTACAGTCTGAATCACACTAGCACACACACACACACCTACAGTCTGAATCACACTAGCACACACACACACCTACAGTCTGAATCACACAAAAACACACACCTACAGTCTGAATCACACTAAAACACACACACCTACAGTCTGAATCACACTAGCACACACACACACCTACAGTCTGAATCACACTAGCACACACACACACCTACCTACAGTCTGAATCACACTAACACACACACCTACAGTCTGAATCACACAAAAACACACACCTACAGTCTGAATCACACTAACACACACCTACAGTCTGAATCACACTAACACACACACCTACAGTCTGAATCACACTAACACACACACCTACAGTCTGAATCACACTAACACACACACCTACAGTCTGAATCACACTAACACACACACCTACAGTCTGAATCACACTAACACACACACCTACAGTCTGAATCACACAAAAACACACACCTACAGTCTGAATCACACTAAAACACACACACCTACAGTCTGAATCACACTAGCACACACACACACCTACAGTCTGAATCACACTAGCACACACACACACACCTACAGTCTGAATCACACTAGCACACACACACACCTACAGTCTGAATCACACTAGCACACACACACACACCTACAGTCTGAATCACACTAGCACACACACACACCTACAGTCTGAATCACACAAAAACACACACCTACAGTCTGAATCACACTAAAACACACACACCTACAGTCTGAATCACACTAGCACACACACACACCTACAGTCTGAATCACACTAACACACACACCTACAGTCTGAATCACACTAACACACACACCTACAGTCTGAATCACACTAACACATACACCTACAGTCTGAATCACACTAACACACACACCTACAGTCTGAATCACACTAACACACACACCTACAGTCTGAATCACACTAACACACACACCTACAGTCTGAATCACACTAACACACACACCTACAGTCTGAATCACACTACCATTCAAAAGTTTGTGGTCACTTAGAAATGTCCTTGTTTTTTTAAAGAAAAGCACATTTTTGTCCATTAAAATAAATCAAATTGATCCGAAATACAGTGTAGACATTGTTAATGTTATAAATGACAACTGTAGCTGGAAATTGCAGATTTTTTTATGGAACATCTACATAGAAATATTGGTCGGAACCAGTCCAGAACTGCTCAGTCCCCCCCAATTTTTTAAATAGATTTTTTATTTATTACAAATGGAATGATTCACTTTGCCGTTGTAGTAGTTGGGATTCGGTAGTTGATCGCGGTGAATCAAATCCTGGGAATTTAAATTATATTTTGTGAGTCGAACAGTAACAGAAAAATAATTTTAGTAGCCTCCCTTTCGGATTATGTTGCTGTAAAACTTGTTTGGTAGATACCTCAGGTTGATCTGGGTATTTAAATGAGACTCTGCAACTTAATCGCTGCTAGTCAAGCCTGCAGTGAACACATCTAAAAATGGAAGAAAAATATGACTCGAGAAGTACATTTCCTGAAGACAATTATGATGTGATTTGTGCTCGCGTCAGCTGTCTAAATAGATTGTGCATGCTAGATTGTGTTAAATGTAGAATTCAAACTGAATAGAAGCTGAAGCAGATCAACACAGTAAAGACCCCTGTCAACTGTGTTGATCTGTTTCAGCTTCTATTCAGTCCCTGATGACTTTAATAGAATGCTATACATAGAACACCCATTATGATGAATGACAGAACAATGCCCTCGAACTGGGCTGGGACATTTTTAACTGGTCTAGGAACAGTGGGTTAACTGGTCTAGGAACAGTGGGTTAACTGGTCTAGGAACAGTGGGTTAACTGGTCTAGGAACAGTGGGTTAACTGGTCTCGGAACAGTGGGTTAACTGGTCTCGGAACAGTGGGTTAACTGGTCTAGGAACAGTGGGTTAACTGGTCTAGGAACAGTGGGGTTAACTGGTCTAGGAACAGTGGGGTTAACTGGTCTAGGAACAGTGGGGTTAACTGGTCTAGGAACAGTGGGTTAACTGGTCTAGGAACAGTGGGTTAACTGGTCTAGGAACAGTGGGGTTAACTGGTCTAGGAACAGTGGGTTAACTGGTCTAGGAACAGTGGGGTTAACTGGTCTAGGAACAGTGGGTTAACTGGTCTAGGAACAGTGGGTTAACTGGTCTAGGAACAGTGGGTTAACTGGTCTAGGAACAGTGGGTTAACTGGTCTAGGAACAGTGGTGTTAACTGGTCTAGGAACAGTGTGTTAACTGGTCTCGGAACAGTGGGTTAACTGGTCTCGGAACAGTGGGTTAACTGGTCTAGGAACAGTGGGTTAACTGGTCTAGGAACAGTGGGGTTAACTGGTCTAGGAACAGTGGGGTTAACTGGTCTAGGAACAGTGGGTTAACTGGTCTAGGAACAGTGGGTTAACTGGTCTAGGAACAGTGGGTTAACTGGTCTAGGAACAGTGGGTTAACTGGTCTAGGAACAGTGGGTTAACTGGTCTAGGAACAGGTTAGTGGGTTAACTGGTCTAGGAACAGTGGGTTAACTGGTCTAGGAACAGTGGGTTAACTGGTCTAGGAACAGTGGGTTAACTGGTCTAGGAACAGTGGGTTAACTGGTCTAGGAACAGTGGGTTAACTGGTCTAGGAACAGTGGGTTAACTGGTCTAGGAACAGTGGGGTTAACTGGTCTAGGAACAGTGGGTTAACTGGTCTAGGAACAGTGGGTTAACTGGTCTAGGAACAGTGGGTTAACTGGTCTAGGAACAGTGGGTTAACTGGTCTAGGAACAGTGGGTTAACTGGTCTAGGAACAGTGGGTTAACTGGTCTAGGAACAGTGGGTTAACTGGTCTAGGAACAGTGGGGTTAACTGGTCTAGGAACAGTGGGTTAACTGGTCTAGGAACAGTGGGTTAACTGGTCTAGGAACAGTGGGTTAACTGGTCTAGGAACAGTGGGTTAACTGGTCTAGGAACAGTGGGTTAACTGGTCTAGGAACAGTGGGTTAACTGGTCTAGGAACAGTGGGTTAACTGGTCTAGGAACAGTGGGTTAACTGGTCTAGGAACAGTGGGTTAACTGGTCTAGGAACAGTGGGTTAACTGGTCTAGGAACAGTGGGTTAACTGGTCTAGGAACAGTGGGTTAACTGGTCTAGGAACAGTGGGTTAACTGGTCTAGGAACAGTGGGTTAACTGGTCTAGGAACAGTGGGTTAACTGGTCTAGGAACAGTGGGTTAACTGGTCTAGGAACAGTGGGTTAACTGGTCTAGGAACAGTGCCTTGTTCAGGGGTAGAACGACAGATTTGTACAGTGGGTTTAACTGGTCTAGGAACAGTGGGTTAACTGGTCTAGGAACAGTGGGGTTAACTGGTCTAGGAACAGTGGGTTAACTGGTCTAGGAACAGTGGGTTAACTGGTCTAGGAACAGTGGGTTAACTGGTCTAGGAACAGTGGGGTTAACTGGTCTAGGAACAGTGGGTTAACTGGTCTAGGAACAGTGGGTTAACTGGTCTAGGAACAGTGGGTTAACTGGTCTAGGAACAGTGGGGTTAACTGGTCTAGGAACAGTGGGTTAACTGGTCTAGGAACAGTGGGTTAACTGGTCTAGGAACAGTGGGTTAACTGGTCTAGGAACAGTGGGTTAACTGGTCTAGGAACAGTGCCTTGTTCAGGGGCAGAACGACAGATTTGTACCTTGTCAGCTCTGGGATTTGAACTTGCAACCTTCCGGTTACTAGTCCAACGCTCTAACCACTAGGTTACCCTGCCGCCCCATGCTGTCAATAGTGCTAAACCAATGTAGTTCATTAGAAGGGTATCCTGACCAGGACTCAAACCCTGGTCTCGGTCACTCGCTCAAATCTCTTGGTGAGGTCTCTAGGTGTTATATCAAGGTTATTTAGTTTTGTTTTTTTTACAAGGGTTACATTTATCATTTTTGTTGTTGTTGTCCATGTTTGTTTTGTTTTTCGCTCGCTCGCCTCAGTTCTCTGGAAAAGAAAAATGTGTGTTTAACATGACTCACCTTGACAATGTCCAGTCCCCCTACGAGTTCTCCGTTAACGTAAACCTGAGGGTAGGTGGGCCAGTTGGAGAAGGTCTTCAGCCCCCCTCTCACTTCCTCGTCTGACAGGATGTCAAAACTGCTGAACTGGATAGCATGGTCCTTGAAAAGCGCCACTATCTGACGACTGAAACCTGGGTGATGAGGAGAACACAGTGTGTTTGTAAACCTAGTATAAGACACGGCTGTTATACTGGATAGCATGGTCCTTGAAAAGCGCCACTATCTGACGACTGAAACCTGGGTGATGGGGAGAACACAGTGTGTTTGTAAACCTAGTATAAGTCACGGCTGTTATACTGGATAGCATGGTCCTTCAATAGAACTACAATCTGACGACTGAAACCTGGGTGATGGGGAGAACACAGTGTGTTTGTAAACCTAGTATAAGTCACGGCTGTTATACTGGATAGCATGGTCCTTCAATAGAACTACAATCTGACGACTGAAACCTGGGTGATGGGGAGAACACAGTGTGTTTGTAAACCTAGTATAAGTCACGGCTGTTATACTGGATGGCATGGTCCTTCAATAGAACTACAATCTGACGACTGAGGATAAATCAACGAGATGTTAGTTCAATGTTATGGTATGTTAATACCCCATAATGACATCACAATACCTCATAATGACATCACAATACCTCATAATGACATCACAATACCTCATAATGACAAATGTTATTGTATGTTAACAGGAACAGAGTCAGGATATTAAATCAGGTTGTTAGTTCAATGTTATTGTATGTTAACAGGAACAGAGTCAGGATATTAAATCAGGTTGTTAGTTCAATGTTATTGTATGTTAACAGGAACAGAGTCAGGATATTAAATCAGGTTGTTAGTTCAATGTTATTGCATGTTATCAGGAACAGAGTCAGGATATTAAGTCAGGACATAATTGCAGATGAGTTTGGTCAGCAGCATGTTTGTTACCCTCATATAAAAAGGGCCATTTGGAAACACATGAACAAGACATGAAGATAAAAGCTAAAATAAAGATGGTCCCAAACTCTAGCCTGGTATCATCACATTCATTTTAAGTAATACAAAGTGTGTATATAGATACATACAGTGGGGAGAACAAGTATTTGTCTCAGCCTCCAGTATTTATGCTGCAGTAGTTCATGTGTCGGGGGGCTACGGTCAGTTTGTTATATCTGGAGTACTTCTCCTGTCCTATTCGGTGTCCTGTGTGAATTTAAGTGTGCGTTCTCTAATTCTCTCTCTCTTTCTTTCTCTCGGAGGATCTGTGCCCTAGGACCTTGCCTCAGGACTACCTGACATGATGACTCCTTGCTGTCCCCAGTCCACCTGGCCGTGCTGCTGCTCCAGTTTCAACTGTTCTGCCTTATTATTATTCGACCATGCTGGTCATTTATGAACTTTTGAACATCTTGGCCATGTTCTGTTATAATCTCTACCCGGCACAGCCAGAAGAGGACTGGCCACCCCACATAGCCTGGTTCCTCTCTAGGTTTCTTCCTAGGTTTTGGCCTTTCATGGGAGTTTTTCCTAGCCACCGTGCTTCTACACCTGCATTGCTTGCTGTTTGGGGTTTTAGGCTGGGTTTCTGTACAGCACATTGAGATATCAGCTGATGTACGAAGGGCAATATAAATAAATTTAGTTTGCCAAAAGGCACCTAAAGACTCTCAGACCATGAGAAACAAGAATCTCTGGTGTGAAGAAACCAAGATTGAACTATTTGGCCTGAAAGCCAAGCATCACATCTGGAGGAAACCTGCCACCATCCCTACGGTGAAGCATGGTGGTGGCAACATAATGCTGTGGGGATGTTTTTCAGCGGCAGGAACTGGGAGACTAGTCAGGATCAAGGGAAAGATGAACGGAGCAAAGTACAGAGAGATCCTTCATAAAAACCTGCTCCAGAGCACTCAGGACCTCAGACTGGGGTGAAGGTTCACCTTCCAACAGAACAATGACCCTAAGCACACAGCCAAGACAACGCAGGAGTGGCTTCGGGACAAGTCTCTGATTGTCCTTGAGTGGCCCAGCCAGAGCCTGGACTTGAACCCGATTGAACATCTCTGGAAAGACCTGAGATTAGCTGTGCAGCGATGCTCCCCATCCAACCTGACAGAGCTTGAGAGGATCTGCAGAGAAGAATGTGAGAAACTCCCCAAATACAGGCGTGCCAAGCTTGTTGCGTCATACCCAAGAAGACTTGATGCTGTAATTGCTGCCAAAAGTGCTTCAACAAAGTACTGAGTAAAGGGTCTGAATACTTAGTGACTCCCCCTTCCTCTCCTCTCCTCCACTTTCCTCCCCCTTCCTCTCCTCCACTTTCCTCCCCTTCCTCTCCTCTCCTCTCCTCCACTTTCCTCCCCCTTCCTCTCCTCTCCTCTCCTCCACTTTCCTCCCCCTTCCTCTCCTCTCCTCTCCTCTCCTACACTTTCCTCCCCCTTCCTCTCCCCTCCTCTCCTACACTTTCCTCCCCTCTCCTCCACTTTCCTCCCCCTTCCTCTCCTCCACTTTCCTCTCCTCTCCTCCACTTTCCTCTCCCTTCCTCTCCTCTCCTCCACTTTCCTCCCCCTCCCCCTTCCTCTCCTCTCCTCTCCTCCACTTTCCTCCCCCTTCCTCTCCTCTCCTCCACTTTCCTCCCCCTTCCTCTCCTCTCCTCTACTTTCCTCCCCCTTCCTCTCCTCTCCTTCCTCTCCTCTCCTCTCCTCCACTTTCCTCCCCCTTCCTCTCCTCTCCTCTCCTCCCCCTTCCTCTCCTCTCCTCTCCTCCACTTTCCTCTCCCTTCCTCTCCTCTCCTCTCCTCTCCTCCCCCTTCCTCTCCTCTCCTCTCCTACACTTTCCTCCCCCTTCCTCTCCTCTCCTCTCCTCTCCTCCACTTTCCTCCCCCTTCCTCTCCTCCACTTTCCTCCCCTCTCCTCCACTTTCCTCTCCCTTCCTCTCCTCTCCTCCACTTTCCTCCCCCTCCCCCTTCCTCTCCTCTCCTCTCCTCTCCCTTCCTCTCCTCTCCTCCACTTTCCTCCCCCTTCCTCTCCTCTCCTCCACTTTCCTCCCCCTTCCTCTCCTCTCCTTCCTCTCCTCTCCTCTCCTCCACTTTCCTCCCCTTCCTCTCCTCTCCTCTCCTCCACTTTCCTCCCCCTTCCTCTCCTCCACTTTCCTCCCCCTTCCTCTCCTCTCCTCTCCTACACTTTCCTCCCCCTTCCTCTCCTCTCCTCTCCTCTCCTCCACTTTCCTCCCCCTTCCTCTCCTCTCCTCTCCTCTCCTCCCCCTTCCTCTCCTCTCCTCTCCTCTCCTACACTTTCCTCCCCCTTCCTCTCCTCTCCTCTCCTCCACTTTCCTCCCCCTTCCTCTCCTCTCCTCTCCTCTCCTCTCCTCTCCTCCCCCTTCCTCTCCTCTCCTCTCCTCTCCTCTCCTCCCCCTTCCTCTCCTCTCCTCTCCTCTCCTCTCCTCTCCTCTCCTCTCCTCTCCTCTCCTCCCCCTTCCTCTCCTCTCCTCTCCTCTCCTCCCCCTTCCTCTCCTCTCCTCTCCTCTCCTCTCCTCCCCCTTCCTCTCCTCTCTGTAAATATGATCCGTTTTTCTATGTTTTAATACATTTGCAAACATTTCTAAACCTGTTTTTGCTTTGTCATTGTGGGGTATTGTGATGTCATTGTGGGGTATTGTGATGTCATTGTGGGGTATTGTGTGTAGATTAATGAGGAAATGAGACAAAAAAATTGTCAATTTTAGAATAAGGCTGTAATGTAACATAACAACATGTGGGAAAAGTCAAGGGGTCTAAATACTTTCCAAAGGCCCTGTATCTTACTACTGACATGGGTCCACATTGGCATGGACAGGACCACTGTTTAAATATGAGGCAGGTATGTGTGTTGTCCTTGATACATGAGTGTGAGTCAGTGTTTGAGAAGAGACTGTGACAGAAGGGAATAGACAGATGGAAACGAGGATGGAGGGAGAGAATGAGAGAGAGAAAGAATGAGAGAGGAGAAAGAGGGAGAAAGAGAAAGAGAGTGAGAGAGGAGAAAGAGGGAGAAAGAGGGATAGAGGAGAAAGAGGGAGAGAGGAGAAAGAGGGAGAAAGAATGAGAGGAGAAAGAGGGAGAAAGAGGAGAAAGAATGAGAGAGGAGAAAGAGGGAGAAAGAGGAGAAAGAGGGAGAGAGAGGAGAAAGAGGGAGAGAGAGGAGAAAGAGGGAGAAAGAGGGATAGAGGAGAAAGAGGGAGAGAGGAGAAAGAATGAGAGGAGAAAAAGAATGAGAGGAGAAAGAGGGAGAAAGAGGAGAAAGAATGAGAGAGGAGAAAGAGGGAGAAAGAGGGAGAGAGGAGAAAGAGGGAGAGAGGAGAAAGAGGGAGAGAGGAGAAAGAGGGAGAGATAGGAGAAAGAGGGAGAGAGGAGAAAGAGGAGAGAGGAGAAAGAGAGGAGAAAGAGGGAGAGAGGAGAAAGAGGGAGAGAGAGGAGAAAAGAGGAGAGAGAGGAGAAAGAGAGGAGAGAGAGGAGAAAGAGGGAGAGAGGAGAAAGAGAGGAGAAAGAGAGGAGAAAGAGAGGAGAAAGAGAGGAGAGAGGAGAAAGAGGGAGAAAGAGGGAGAGAGGAGAAAGAGGGAGAAAGAGGAGAAAGAGGGAGAGAGAGGAGAGAGAGGAGAAAGAGGGATAGAGGAGAAAGAATGAGAGGAGAAAGAGGGAGAAAGAGGAGAAAGAATGAGAGAGGAGAAAGAGGGAGAAAGAGGGAGAGAGGAGAAAGAGGGAGAGAGGAGACAGAGGAGAAAGAGAGGAGAAAGAGAAAGAGGGAGAGAGAGGAGAAAGAGGGAGAGAGAGGAGAAAGAGGGAAGAGAGAGGAGAAAGAGAGAGAGAGGAGAAAGAGAGAGAGAGGAGAAAGAGGGAGAGAGGAGAAAGAGAGAGAGAGGAGAAAGAGAGAGAGAGGAGAAAGAGAGGAGAAAGAGAGAGAGGAGAAAGAGAGGAGAAAGAGAGGAGAGAGGGGAGAAAGAGGGAGAGAGGAGAAAGAGAGGAGAAAGAGAGAGAGAGGAGAAAGAGAGGAGAAAGAGGAGAAAGAGAGGAGAAAGAGGGAGAGAGAGGAGAAAGAGGGAGAGAGGAGAAAGAGGGAGAGAGGAGAAAGAGAGGAGAAAGGAGAAAGAGGGAGAGAGAGGGAGAGAGGAGAAAGAGGGAGAGAGAGGAGAAAGAGGGAGAGAGAGGAGAAAGAGGAGAGAGAGGAGAAAGAGAGGAGAAAGAGGAGAAAGAGAGGAGAAAGAGGAGAAAGAGAGGAGAAAGAGGGAGAGAGGAGAAAGAGAGGAGAAAGACGGAGAGAGAGGAGAAAGAGAGGAGAGAGAGGAGAAAGAGGGAGAGAGGAGAAAGAGAGAGAGAGGAGAAAGAGGGAGAGAGGAGAAAGAGAGAGAAAGAGAGAGAGAGGAGAAAGAGAGGAGAAAGAGAGGAGAGAGAGGAGAAAGAGGGAGAGAGGAGAAAGAGAAGAGAAAGAGAGAGAGAGGAGAAAGAGAGGAGAAAGAGGAGAAAGAGAGGAGAAAGAGAGGAGAAAGAGGGAGAGAGGAGAAAGAGGGAGAGAGGAGAAGGAGGGAGAGAGGAGAAAGAGAGGAGAAAGGAGAAAGAGAGGAGAAAGAGGGAGAGAGAGGGAGAGAGGAGAAAGAGGGAGAGAGAGGAGAAAGAGAGGAGAAAGAGGAGAATGAGAGGAGAAAGAGAGGAGAAAGAGGGAGAGAGAGGAGAAAGAGGGAGAGAGGAGAAAGAGGGAGAGGGGAGAAAGAGAGGAGAAAGGAGAAAGAGAGGAGAAAGAGGGAGAGAGAGGGAGAGAGGAGAAAGAGGGAGAGAGAGGAGAAAGAGAGGAGAAAGAGGAGAAAGAGAGGAGAGAGAGAGGAGAAAGAGAGAGAGAGGAGAAAGAGAGAGAGAGGAGAAAGAGAGAGAGAGGAGAAAGAGAGAGAGAGGAGAAAGAGGGAGAGAGGAGAAAGAGGAGAAAGAGAGAGAAAGAGGAGAAAGAGAGGAGAAAGAGGAGAGGCGAAAGAGGGAGAGAGGAGAAAGAGGAGAAAGAGAGAGAAAGAGGAGAAAGAGAGGAGAAAGAGGGAGAGGAGAAAGAGGGAGAGAGGAGAAAGAGAGGGAGAAAGAGGGAGAGAGGAGAAAGAGAGGGAGAGAGGGAGAGAGGAGAAAGAGAGGGAGAGAGGAGAAAGAGGGAGAGAGGAGAAAGAGAGGGAGAGAGAGGAGAACGAGAGGGAGAGAAGAAAGAGAGGGAGAGGAGAACGAGAGGGAGAGAGAGGAGAACGAGAGGGAGAGAAGAAAGAGAGGGAGAGGAGAACGAGAGGGAGAGAGAGGAGAACGAGAGGGAGAGGAGAGTGAGCGAGCGAGCGATCAAGAAAGAAAGCGAGAAAGGCAGAGAAAAAGAGAAGGGAACAGAAAGAGGGAACAGGAGTAGAGGAGGGGAGGGGTGATATGTTGCCTGCATGTAGAGCCTGCAGTGAAACTCTCATTCTGATACTTCATTCATTCATGGGGGAATTCATTATAAAACAGCTAGAGGCCCCTAACTAATGGTTATTCAGCTACATGCCACTATATTAACTTGTTTCTACTACACCAGACCCAGCTGCTTTCTCTGGCTAGAGGCTCTCTATCCTAGACCCAGACACGCACGATTGATTGGCGAGGGGTTGCTGCCCCTCTCTCCTTCTCCTAAAGGGTCAGGGGGGGGTCGCGCACCGCAGACAGACCATACAGCTCCAGGAAAAAGGAACATAAAAAAGCTGATTTCTTATTTCAAGGAAAGTTATTATGCACACACACACACACTCAGAGACACACACACACACACTCACTCACTCACTCAGACAGACACACACACACACACTCAGACAGACACACACACACTCAAGACAGACACACACACACACACACACACACACACACACACACACACACACACACACAGACACACACACACACAGACACACACACACTCAGACAGACACACACACACTCAGACAGACACACACACACTCAGACAGACACACACACACACACACACAGACACACACTCAGACAGACACACTCAGACAGACACACACACACACTCAGACAGACACACACACAGACACACACACACACACACACACACAAAGAGCATGTAATGTGTTAGGAGCATGTGTTTTACATGGTGTATGAGTGTGTAACCTTTACATTCAGGTTTAGAGGGCTTCTTTAAAGAACCAGCGAGGTCGTAGTCACAGCCTCACGTGGCTTGGTGGGGATTAGATTAAACTACAGGTCACAAACACTACAACCGGGCTTCTTTATAAAGATGAACAATATTTAGAGATACATTTCAGGATGAGATGAAAAATAACTCTTATGGGTTTAGATTTTAAACTAAAACTGCCTTGAACCTAATACTGATACTAATACTGATACTAATACTGATACTGATACTAATACTGATACTAATACTGATACTAATACTGATACTGATACTGATACTAATACTGATACTGATACTAATACTGATACTAATACTGATACTAATACTGATACTGATAATCAGTGGTGTGGTTGGGAACCTCAACCCCTTACAGTTTAATGTCCTCCTCCACCACCAGGCCTGCCTCTCCTCCACCACCACCAGGCCTGCCTCTCCTCCACCACCACCAGGCCTGCCTCTCCTCCACCACCACCAGGCCTGCCTCTCCTCCTCCACGACCACCACCACCAGGCCTGCCTCTCCTCCACCACCACCAGGCCTGCCTCTCCTCCTCCACCACCACCAGCACCAGGCCTACCTCTCCTCCTCCTCCACCACCACCACCGGCCTGCCTCTCCTCCTCCTCCACCAGGCCTGCCTCTCCTCCTCCACCACCACCACCACCAGGCCTGCCTCTCCTCCTCCACCACCACCAGGCCTGCCTCTCCTCCTCCTCCACCACCAGGCCTGCCTCTCCTCCTCCTCCACCACCACCACCAGGCCTGCCTGTCCTCCTCCTCCACCACCAGGCCTGCCTCTCCTCCTCCTCCACCACCACCAGGCCTGCCTCTCCTCCTCCACCACCACCACCACCACCAGGCCTGCCTCTCCTCCTCCACCACCACCACCAGGCCTGCCTCTCCTCCTCCACCACCACCACCAGGCCTGCCTCTCCTCCTCCACCACCACCACCAGGCCTGCCTCTCCTCCTCCACCACCACCACCAGGCCTGCCTCTCCTCCTCCTCCACCACCACCAGGCCTGCCTCTCCTCCTCCACCACCACCACCAGGCCTGCCTCCTCCACCACCAGGCCTGCCTCTCCTCCACCACCACCACCACCAATCCCCTGTCTCTCTCTAATTACCAGGCCTGGCCCCTGTGTTTTCCACAGCGGGAGCCTGTTCATGAAGACCACACCCCCACATTCTCTCTCTCTTTACCGCAGCGGGGTTCCTGGGGGGAGCCCTTCATGAAGAGCATGCAGGGTGCTGCGTTGATCAGTCTCTTCAGACGCTCATTAAGGTCCTCTTTAGGGGGCTCCGCCCCTGGCCCGCCCAGCCCCCCCGAGCTGACAGACAGCCTCTGGACCTTATTGGTCAGCTCTGGGGCATGAGCTCCGTCCAGCCTGTCAATCTTCTGGCCACCCTGAGACCCACCAGAGGATGGGGGAGAAAGGAAAATAACATTCATATTTTAACCTGATGCTTTTTCTTTTTCTTTGCATGTTTGTATTATTCTACAGGAGGGTTGAGAGAGATCCAAGACAGGGAGAGAGAGAGAGATCCAAGACAGGGAGGGAGAGAGAGATCCAAGACAGGGGGAGAGAGAGAGATCCAAGACAGGGGGAGAGAGAGAGATCCAAGACAGGGGGAGAGAGAGAGATCCAAGACAGGGGGAGAGAGAGAGATCCAAGACAGGGAGAGAGAGAGAGATCCAAGACAGGGAGAGAGAGAGAGAGAGATCCAAGACAGGGAGGGTTGAGAGAGATCCAAGACAGGGAGAGAGAGAGAGATCCAAGACAGGGAGAGAGAGAGAGATCCAAGACAGGGAGAGAGAGAGAGATCCAAGACAGGGAGAGAGAGAGAGATCCAAGACAGGGAGAGAGAGAGAGATCCAAGACAGGGAGAGAGAGAGAGATCCAAGACAGGGAGAGAGAGAGAGATCCAAGACAGGGAGAGAGAGAGAGATCCAAGACAGGGAGGGTTGAGAGAGATCCAAGACAGGGAGGGTTGAGAGAGATCCAAGACAGGGAGGGTTGAGAGAGATCCAAGACAGGGAGGGTTGAGAGAGATCCAAGACAGGGAGGGTTGAGAGAGATCCAAGACAGGGAGAGAGAGAGAGATCCAAGACAGGGAGAGAGAGAGAGATCCAGACAGGGAGGGTTGAGAGATCCAAGACAGGGAGGGTTGAGAGAGATCCAAGACAGGGAGAGAGAGAGAGATCCAAGACAGGGAGGGTTGAGAGAGAGAGATCCAAGACAGGGGGTTGAGAGAGAGATCCAAGACAGGGAGAGAGAGAGAGATCCAAGACAGGGAGAGAGAGAGAGAGATCCAAGACAGGGAGAGAGAGAGAGATCCAAGACAGGGAGAGAGAGAGAGATCCAAGACAGGGAGAGAGAGAGAGATCCAAGACAGGGAGAGAGAGAGAGATCCAAGACAGGGAGAGAGAGAGATGCAAGACAGGGAGAGAGAGAGATGCAAGACAGGGAGAGAGAGAGATGCAAGACAGGGAGAGAGCGAGAGATCCAAGACAGGGAGAGAGCGAGAGATCCAAGACAGGGAGAGAGCGAGAGATCCAAGACAGGGAGAGAGAGAGAGATCCAAGACAGGGAGAGAGAGAGAGATCCAAGACAGGGAGAGAGAGAGAGATCCAAGACAGGGAGAGAGAGAGATGCAAGACAGGGAGAGAGAGAGATGCAAGACAGGGAGAGAGCGAGAGATCCAAGACAGGGAGAGAGCGAGAGATCCAAGACAGGGAGAGAGAGAGAGATCCAAGACAGGGAGAGAGAGATCCAAGACAGGGAGAGAGAGAGATCCAAGACAGGGAGAGAGAGAGATCCAAGACAGGGAGGGTTGAGAGAGATCCAAGACAGGGAGGGTTGAGAGAGATCCAAGACAGGGAGGGTTGAGAGAGATCCAAGACAGGGAGGGTTGAGAGATCCAAGACAGGGAGGGTTGAGAGAGATCCAAGACAGGGAGGGTTGAGAGAGATCCAAGACAGGGAGGGTTGAGAGAGATCCAAGACAGGGAGAGAGCGAGAGATCCAAGACAGGGAGAGAGCGAGAGATCCAAGACAGGGAGAGAGAGAGAGATCCAAGACAGGGAGAGAGAGAGAGAGAGAGAAAGAGAGATCCAAGACAGGGAGAGAGAGAGAGAGAGAGAGATCCAAGACAGGGAGAGAGAGAGAGATCCAAGACAGGAGAGAGAGAGAGATCCAAGACAGGGAGAGAGAGAGAGATCCAAGACAGGGAGAGAGAGAGAGATCCAAGACAGGGAGAGAGAGAGAGATCCAAGACAGGGAGAGAGAGAGAGATCCAAGACAGGGAGAGAGAGAGAGATCCAAGACAGGGAGAGAGAGAGAGATCCAAGACAGGGAGAGAGAGAGAGATCCAAGACAGGGAGAGAGAGAGAGATCCAAGACAGGGAGAGAGAGAGAGATCCAAGACAGGGAGAGAGAGAGAGATCCAAGACAGGGAGAGAGAGAGAGATCCAAGACAGGGAGAGAGAGAGATCCAAGACAGGGAGAGAGAGAGATCCAAGACAGGGAGAGAGAGAGATCCAAGACAGGGAGAAAGAGATCCAAGACAGGGAGAAAGAGATCCAAGACAGGGAGAGAGAGATCCAAGACAGGGAGAGAGAGAGATCCAAGACAGGGAGAGAGAGAGATCCAAGACAGGGAGAGAGAGAGATCCAAGACAGGGAGAGAGAGATCCAAGAAAGGGAGAGAGAGATCCAAGAAAGGGAGAGAGGCCGACAAAAAGAGAAAGAGAGAGAGAGATCCAAGAAAGGGAGAGAGAGATCCAAGACAGGGAGAGAGAGATCCAAGACAGGGAGAGAGAGATCCAAGACAGGGAGAGAGAGATCCAAGACAGGGAGAGAGAGATCCAAGAAAGGGAGAGAGGCCGACAAAAAGAGAAAGAGAGAGAGAGATCCAAGAAAGGGAGAGAGAGATCCAAGACAGGGAGAGAGAGATCCAAGACAGGGAGAGAGAGATCCAAGACAGGGAGAGAGAGATCCAAGACAGGGAGAGAGAGATCCAAGACAGGGAGAGAGAGATCCAAGAAAGGGAGAGAGGCCGACAAAAAGAGAAAGAGAGATCCAAGAAAGGGAGAGAGAGATCCAAGAAAGGGAGAGAGAGATCCAAGACAGGGAGAGAGAGATCCAAGAAAGGGAGAGAGGCCGACAAAAAGAGAGAGATCCAAGACAGGGAGAGAGAGATCCAAGACAGGGAGAGAGAGATCCAAGAAAGGGAGAGAGGCCGACAAAAGAGAAAGAGAGAGAGAGATCCAAGACAGGAAGAGAGAGATCCAAGACAGGGAGAGAGAGATCCAAGACAGGGAGAGAGAGATCCAAGACAGGGAGAGAGAGATCCAAGACAGGTTGAGAGAGAGATCCAAGACAGGGAGAGAGAGAGATCCAAGACAGGTTGAGAGAGAGATCCAAGACAGGTTGAGAGAGAGATCCAAGACAGGTTGAGAGAGAGATCCAAGACAGGGAGAGAGATCCAAGACAGGTTGAGAGAGAGATCCAAGACAGGGAGAGAGATCCAAGACAGGGAGAGAGAGATCCAAGACAGGGAGAGAGAGATCCAAGAAAGGGAGAGAGGCCGACAAAAAGAGAAAGAGAGAGAGAGATCCAAGAAAGGGAGAGAGAGATCCAAGACAGGGAGAGAGAGATCCAAGACAGGGAGAGAGAGATCCAAGACAGGGAGAGAGGCCGACAAAAGAGAAAGAGAGAGAGAGATCCAAGACAGGGAGAGAGGCCGACAAAAAGAGAGAGAAAGAGAGAGAGAGATCCAAGACAGGGAGAGAGGCCGACAAAAAGAGAAAGAGAGAGAGAGATCCAAGACAGGGAGAGAGGCCGACAAAAAGAGAAAGAGAGAGAGGGATCCAAGAAAGGGAGAGAGAGATCCAAGAAAGAGAGAGAGAGATCCAAGAAAGGGAGAGAGAGATCCAAGAAAGGGAGAGAGGTCGAGAAAAAGAGAGCGAGAGAGAGAGAAAGAGATTCAAGGACAGGAGTCCTCTCCCAGTTGAATGTTTGGCATGTTAAATCATCAGTGAAGGCCTTACAGAAGGCCTGATGGTACTAACTGTGGAGAAGCTATAAACTAGGTTATTATAGTACTAACTGTGGAGAAGCTATATAAACTAGGTTATTATGGTACTAACTGTGGAGAAGCTATAAACTAGGTTATTATAGTACTAACTGTGGAGAAGCTATATAAACTAGGTTATTATGGTACTAACTGTGGAGAAGCTATAAACTAGGTTATTATGGTACTAACTGTGGAGAAGCTATAAACTAGGTTATGGTACTAACTGTGGAGAAGCTATATAAACTAGGTTATGGTACTAACTGTGGAGAAGCTATAAACTTTTATTCTCCTAATGATACTGATACCCAGTGTGTGTTACCTCTCCTAACAGACAGGCACTTACCAGCAGCCTTGGAGGCTGATAGAGGCATCCCAAGGGCAGCATGTTACTTACCATACTGTACAAAAAAATGCAGCTGTGCTGCCAGCAGCGGTTTGGGTCTCACGGTGAGTCCCTTTCAGACCTGGGTCTCACGGTGAGTCCCGTTCAGACGGTGAAACATTCTACCTGCTCTACTATTACTGAACCTCAATTCCACCTCACAAAGTCTGCATTTCCTTCTCATTTCCTTCTACCCTGGGGCGGCAGGGTAGCCTAGTGGTTAGAGCGTTGGACTAGTAACCGGAAGGTTGAAATTCAAATCCCCGAGCTGACAAGGTACAAATCTGTCGTTCTGCCCCTGAACAGGCAGTTAACCCACTGTTCCTAGGCCGTCATTGAAAATAAGAATTTGTTCTTATTTTCACCCGCCTAGTTAAATAAAGGTACAAAATAATTCACCTTCTCAATGTATTGTCATACAGACCTGCTGGTCTTTCTCTGCTATTAGTCCAACTGTTAACAACGTGGCGGTGAAGAGTCGACCCCAAAATAAGTTGATTCCTTGACTCCTTGCATGTCGACTCCTATTTCAGGGGGTGTCAAGATTCAATTCCGCCAGGAATCGACTCCTAAGATCCAGCATTTTTGGAATGGAGAACACAAAAGAACACAAAAAACACTGGCATCTTTCATAGCGAGCTAGTGAGGGACGGAGCGAGAGGGCAGAGCGAGAGGGCAGACAGGCCTAGTGCACGGTTCTCTATCAGCAATCAAAAGTTGTAGCTCGCAACGGAATAATGTTGCTCACAATTTCTTGGCTTGCAATGTCTCGCAACTTCAGTAAAACAAGTGATCAGAATATGTGGGAACTCCTTCAAGACTGTTGGAAAAGCCTTCCACGTGAAGCTGGTTGAGAGAATGCCAAGAGTGCGCAAAGCTGTCATCAAGGCAAAGGGAGGCTACTTTGAATAATCTCAAATATTTGTAGATTTGTTTACCATTTTTTTGGTTACTACATGACTCCATATTATTTTCAGCAAACTTAAAGTGTAAATATTTGTATGAACATAACAAGATTCAGCAACAGACATAAACTGAACAAGTTCCACAGACATGTGACTAACAGAAATTGAATACTGTGTCCCTGAACATAGGGGGGTCAAAATCAAAAGTAACAGTCAGTATCTGGTGGCCACCAGCTGCATTAAGTACTCCAGTGAATCTCCTCCTCATGGACTGCACCAGATTTGCCAGTTCTTGCAGTGAGATGTTACCCCACTCTTCCACCAAGGCACCTGCAAGTTCCCGTACATTTCTGGGGGGGAATGGCCCTAGCCCTCACCCTCCGATCCAACAGGTCCCAGACGTACTCAATGGGATTCAGATCTGGGCTCTTCGCTGGCCATGGCAGAACACTGACATTCCTGTCTTGCAGGAAATCACACACAGAACGAGCAGTATGGCTGGTGGCATTGTCATGCTGGAGGGTCATGTCAGGATGAGCCCGCAGGAAGGGTACCACATGAGGGAGGAGGATGTCTTCCCTGTAACGCATAGCGTTGAGATTGCCTGCAATGACAACAAGCTCAGTCCGATGATGCTGTGACACACCGCCCCAGACCATGACGGACCCTCCACCTCCAAATCGATCTCGCTCCAGAGTACAGGCCTCGGTGTAATGCTCATTCCTTCGACGATAAACGCGAATCCAACCATCACCCCTGGTGAGACAAAACCGCGACTCGTCAGTGAAGAGCGCTTTTTGCCAGTCACGTCTGGTCCAACGAGGGTGGGTTTGGTGAGGACCTGCCTTACAACAGGCCTACAAGCCCTCAGTCCATCCTCTGTCAGCCTATTGAGGACAGTCTGAGCACTGATGGAGGGATGGTGTGTTCCTGGTGTAACTCGGGCAGTTGTTGTTGCCATTCTGTACCTGTCCCGCAGGTGTGATGTTCGGATGTACCGATTCTGTGCAGGTGTTGTTACACGTGGTCTGCCACTGCGAGGACGATCAGCTGTCCGTCCTGTCTCTCTGTAGCGCTGTCTTAAGCTTCTCACAGTACGGACATTGCAATTTATTGCCCTGGCCACATCTGCAGTCCTCATGCCTCCTTGCAGCATGCCTAAGGCACATTCACGCAGGGACCTTGGGCATCTTTCAGAGTCAGTAGAAAGGCCTCTTTAGTGTCCTAAGTTTTCATAACTGTGACCTTAATTGCCTACCGTCTGTAAGCTGTTCGTGTCTAAACGACCATCCCACAGGTGCATGTTCATTAATTGTTTATGGTTCATTGAACAAGCATGGGAAAGTGTTCAAACCCTTTACAATGAAGATCTGTGAAGTTATTTGGATTTTGACTAATTATCTTTGAAAGACAGGATCCTGAAAAAGGGACGTTTCTTTTTTTGCTGAGGTTATACACACAAAATACATGACCAAAGGTATGTTCATGGCCATAATATGGAGTTGGTCCCCCCCTCTTTGCTGCTGGAACCCCCTCCACTCTTCTGGGAAGGCTTTCCACTAGATGTTGGAACATTGCTGCTATAACAGCCTCCACTCTTCTGGGAAGGCTTTCCACTAGATGTTGGAACATTACTGCGGGGACGTGCTTCCATTCAGCCACAAGAGTATCAGTGAGGTCGGGCACTGATGTTGGGTGATTAGGCCTGGCTTGCAGTCGGTGTTCCAATTCATCCCAAAGGTGTTTGATGGGGTTGAGGTCAGGGCTCTGTGCAGGCCAGTCAAGTTCTTCCACACCGATCTCGACAAACCATTTCTGTATGGACCTCGCTTTGTGCACGGGGGCATTGTTATCATGCTGAACCAGGAAAGGGGCCTTCCCCAAACTGTTGCCATAAAGTTGAAGCACAGAATCATCTAGAATGTTATTGTATGCTGTATGGTTAAGATTTCCCTTCACTTGGACTGGCCCAAACTATGAAAAACAGACCATTAATTCCTCCTCCACCAGACTTTACAGTTGGCACTATGCATTGGGGCAGGTAGCGTTCTCCGGGCATCCGCCAAACCCAGATTTGTCTGTCAGACTGCCAGATGGTGAAGCGTGATTCATCCCTCCAGAGAACACGTTTCCACTGCTCCAGAGTCCAATGGCGGCGAGCTTTACATCACTCCAGCCGACGCTTGGCGTTGCGCATGGTGATCTTAGGCTTGTGTGCGGCTGCTCAACCACGGAAACCCATTTCATGAAGCTCCCGACGAACAGATATTGTGCTGACATTGCCTCCAGAAGCAGTATTAAACTCTGTAGTGAGTGTTTCAACTGAGGACAGACCATTTTTACGCGTTACAGCACTCGACGGTCCCGTTCTGTGAGCTTGTGTGGCCTACCACTTCACGGCTGAGCCGTTGTTGCTCCTAGACGTTTCTATATCTCAATAACAGCACTTACAGTTGACCGGGGCGGCTCTAGCAGGGCAGAAATGTGACCAACTGACTTGTTGGAAAGGTGACATCCTATGACGGTGCCACATTGAAAGTCACTGAGCTCTTCAGTATGGCCATTCTACTGCCAATGTTTGTCTATGGAGATTGCATGGCTGTGTGCTTGATTTTATACACCTGTCAGCAACGGGTGTGGCTGAAATAGCCGAATCAAAGAATACTTTTGGCCTAGTAGTGGAACTTAGTTTTTTACACTACTTGACTCACCTTAAAGAAGAGGAAGGTCGGGACTGAGGTAATAAGACTCACCTTAAAGAAGAGGAAGGTCGGGACTGAGGTAATAAGACTCGCCTTAAAGAAGAGGAAGGTCGGGACTGAGGTAATAAGACTCACCTTAAAGAAGAGGAAGGTCGGGACTGAGGTAATAAGACTCGCCTTAAAGAAGAGGAAGGTCGGGACTGAGGTAATAAGACTCGCCTTAAAGAAGTGGAAGGTCTGGACTGAGGTAATAAGACTCGCCTTAAAGAAGAGGAAGGTCGGGACTGAGGTAATAAGACTCACCTTAAAGAAGAGGAAGGTCGGGACTGAGGTAATAAGACTCACCTTAAAGAAGTGGAAGGTCGGGACTGAGGTAATAAGACTCGCCTTAAAGAAGAGGAAGGTCGGGACTGAGGTAATAAGACTCGCCTTAAAGAAGAGGAAGGTCGGGACTGAGGTAATAAGACTCGCCTTAAAGAAGTGGAAGGTTGGGACTGAGGTAATAAGACTCGCCTTAAAGAAGAGGAAGGTCGGGACTGAGGTAATAAGACTCGCCTTAAAGAAGAGGAAGGTCGGGACTGAGGTAATAAGACTCACCTTAAAGAAGAGGAAGGTCGGGACTGAGGTAATAAGACTCACCTTAAAGAAGAGGAAGGTCGGGACTGAGGTAAAAAGACTCGCCTTAAAGAAGAGGAAGGATCGGGACTGAGGTAATAAGACTCACCTTAAAGAAGAGGAAGGTCGGGACTGAGGTAATAAGACTCACCTTAAAGAAGAGGAAGGTCGGGACTGAGGTAATCTCATATTTCTCTGATACCTCTGGCACTGCTTCTGCCTCCAGCTGTAAGACAGAGGAGGGTAGGAGGGAGGAAGGGGTGGAGGGAGAGAGAGAGGAGGGAGAGAGAGGAGGGAGGAAGGGGTGGAGGGAGAGAGAGAGGAAGGGATGGAGGGAGAGAGAGGAGGGAGGAAGGGTGAGAGAGAGGAGGGAGGAAGGGATGGAGGGAGAGAGAGGAGGGTAGGAGGGAGGAAGGGTGAGAGAGAGGAGGGAGGAAGGGATGGGGGGAGAGAGGAGGGAAGGAGGGAGGAAGGGATGGAGGGAAAGAGGAGGGAAGGAGGGAGGAAGATAGAGAGAAGTGAAGGAGAGAGGAAGGGATGGAGGGAGAGAGGAGGGAAGGAGGGAGGAAGGGATGGAGGGAAAGAGGGAGGAAGGTAGAGAGAGAAGTGAAGGAGAGAGGAAGGGATGGAGGGAGAGAGGAGGGAAGGAGAGAGGAAGGGATGGAGGGAGAGAGAGGAGGGAAGGAGAGAGGAAGGGATGGAGGGAGAGAGAGGAAGGGATGAGGGAGAGAGGAGGGAAGGAGAGAGGAAGGGATGGAGGGAGAGAGGAGGGAAGGAGGGAGGAAGGGATGGAGGGAGAGAGGAGGGAAGGAGAGAGGAAGGGATGGAGGGAGAGAGAGGAGGGAAGGAGAGAGGAAGTGATGGAGGGAGAGAGAGGACAAAGTAAGGGAAGAGGAAGGGAGAAAGAGATGGAGTGAATGAGGGATCATCCACATAAATGTTGATACCCCTCTTTGTTCCCTTTCCAAGCCATCAAACAATGTCTGCATCCACACATGAAGAACCCCACTGCACCCTACTGAGTTTCCCCTCAACACTAGGTTTATTTAGCCAGCAGGCATCACCCTTCAGGGAGAAAATAAAGGACACATTCACCACTTTGATATGTCTAACAAGCAAGACAAATGAGAGAGCAGAACAGCACCATCTCCTGCTCTGCTCGGGGTGCTGTGATCTATGATTGGTGATGGATGGTTCCTTTGTTCTTGACAGTGGTAATCCACCAGGATCAAATTACAGGAACTGGTGTGACCACACACACCTCAAACTAACAGAGGAATAAAAACTAACAGAGGAATAAAAATAGTTCCAAGTTTTCATTTACTTTAAAATCATTAAATATATATAAATATTTCTCACATGTTCAAGTCAATTCAAAAACAATAGGCTACATGTGAGGAAACACACTGATGTTTCTGATATCAACAGGGTTTAACTTTTAAAAAAGGTCAAGCTTACCGTCCTACACCGGAGCACCACACAAACAGGGCTTTTTGAAGCTACACTGGAGCATCACACAAACAGGGCTTTTTGAAGTTACACCGGAGCACCACACAAACAGGGCTTTTTGAAGTTACACTGGAGCATCACACAAACAGGGCTTTTTGAAGTTACACTGGAGCACCACACAAACAGGGCTTTTTGAAGTTACACCGGAGCACCACACAAACAGGGCTTTTGAAGCTACACTGGAGCACCACACAAACAGGGCTTTTGAAGTTTGTGAATTCAAACATTGATGCACAAATTGACCCAGAGAGATTGTTCAATCATATTTAGCGAGCACATATTGTAATCCATAAATCACTGACCCAGGTTGTCGCAGCCAGCCATTACAGACAGGCGATTACAGACGTCCCTTATTTCCTGCCTGGAGCAGCAGAACTCTGCTGTTGGTGTTCCTGATCCCATGAGGCATTATGGCTGACAGACACTTATAGGCCATATGAACACAACCTACATCAACGCAGTGAAATACTGCTATGAGAATGGAAACACATAGACACTAAACATTTATAGTAAAATGCTTGTTTCCATGTGACACGGGTAAGAACAGTGCTATTGACTGGTTAGAGACAAGCTAGGCTGGTACGGGAACTGCAGACTCCTATTGGAATATGTAGGAATATTGTTCATAATTTGGAAGAGAAAAAATAACTTGAAACACAAATTAAGAAAATAGCTGTTTTACAGTGTACAATATGTAGGATCAAATATCAATCTACTGCTCGTCTAAACATTTATATATTCTTAATTCCATTCCTTTACTTCTGTGTAATGTTGTGAAATTGTTAGATATTACTTGTTAGATATTCCTGCACTGTTGGGAGCTAGAAACACAAGCATTTCGCTACACCCGCAATAACATCTGCTAAACGTGTATGTGACAAATAAACATGTGACAAATAGCATGGGATTTAAAATGACACCATATTCCCTTATATAGTTAGTGTACAACATTGCACCTGTGGGCTCTGGTCAAAAGCAGTGGACTATGAATGTAATTCTACATCTCTTCAGAATACTCTAAAATCTCAGGATATAAAATAACTCTGCACATGCTTTGGTTGTACCCAACTTGCCAACTACCATCAGGTCCTAATGGCCTGGTACTCAGGGCTCTACTGTCCCTCCATCAGGTCCTAATGGCCTGGTACTCAGGGCTCTATTGTCCCTCCATCAGGTCCTAATGGCCTGGTACTCAGGGCTCTATTTTCGCATCAGGTCCTAATGGCCTGGTACTCAGGGCTCTATTGTCCCTCCATCAGGTCCTAATGGCCTGGTACTCAGGGCTCTACTGTCCCTCCATCAGGTCCTAATGGCCTGGTACTCAGGGCTCTATTGTCCCTCCATCAGGTCCTAATGGCCTGGTACTCAGGGCTCTATTGTCGCATCAGGTCCTAATGGCCTGGTACTCAGGGCTCTATTGTCCCTCCATCAGGTCCTAATGGCCTGGTACTCAGGGCTCTACTGTCCCTCCATCAGGTCCTAATGGCCTGGTACTCAGGGCTCTATTGTTCATCCATCAGGTCCTAATGGCCTGGTACTCAGGGCTCTATTGTTCATCCATCAGGTCCTAATGGCCTGGTACTCAGGGCTCTATTGTTCCTCCATCAGGTCTTAATGGCCTGGTACTCAGGGCTCTATTGTCCCTCCATCAGGTCCTAATGGCCTGGTACTCAGGGCTCTATTGTTCCCCCATCAGGTCCTAATGGCCTGGTACTCAGGGCTCTATTGTCGCATCAGGTCCTAATGGCCTGGTACTCAGGGCTCTATTGTCCCTCCATCAGGTCCTAATGGCCTGGTACTCAGGGCTCTATTGTCCCTCCATCAGGTCCTAATGGCCTGGTACTCAGGGCTCTATTGTTCCCCCATCAGGTCCTAATGGCCTGGTACTCAGGGCTCTATTGTCGCATCAGGTCCTAATGGCCTGGTACTCAGGGCTCTATTGTCCCTCCATCAGGTCCTAATGGCCTGGTACTCAGGGCTCTATTGTCCCTCCATCAGGTCCTAATGGCCTGGTACTCAGGGCTCTATTGTCCCTCCATCAGGTCCTAATGGCCCTACTGTCCCTCTAATCACTCAGATATCAATGCAAATGCAATCTAAAATCACATCCAACACTTTTTATTAAAACAGAAGGCCTATCTTACTTTTAAAACTCACCTCACTGTGATGATCAATTTGAGCAGGTTGAAACAGTGTAAAACAAACCCTAGCCCTAACCCATACACTAACCCTCACCCTCACCCTCACCCTAGCCCTAACCCATACACTAACCCTAACCCTCACCCAAACCCTCACCCTCACCCTAACCCTAGCCCATACACTAACCCTCACCCTCACCCTAGCCCTCACCCTAACCCATACACAAACCCTAACCCTCACCCTAACCCTAGCCCTAACCCATACACTAACCCTAACCCTCACCCAAACCCTCACCCTCACCCTAACCCTAGCCCTAACCCATACACAAACCCTAACCCTCACCCAAACCCTCACCCTCACCCTAACCCATACACAAACCCTCACCCTAACCCTAGCCCTCACCCTAACCCATACACAAACCCTAACCCTCACCCAAACACTCACCCTCACCCTAGCCCTAACCCATACACTAACCCTAACCCTCACCCTCACCCTAGCCCTAACCATACACTAACCCTAACCCTCACCCAAACCCTCACCCTCACCCTAACCCTAACCCATACACTAACCCTAACCCTCACCCAAACCCTCACCCTCACCCTCACCCTAACCCTAACCCATACACAAACCCTAACCCTCACCCAAACCCTCACCCTCACCCTAACCCATACACATACCCTCACCCTAACCCTAGCCCTCACCCTAACCCATACACAAACCCTAACCCTCACCCAAACACTCACCCTAACCCTAACCCATACACTAACCCTAACCCTCACCCAAACCCTCACCCTCACCCTAACCCTAACCCATACACTAACCCTAACCCTAACCCTCACCCAAACCCTCACCCTCACCCTAACCCTAGCCCTAACCCATACACTAACCCTAACCCTCACCCTCACCCTAACCCTAGCCCTAACCCATACACTAACCCTAACCCTCACCCAAACCCTCACCCTCAGCGATGCTGTTGGTTCATTGATCGTGCAGGACGGCTTACAGTTAGCCTACAATTAGTGAATTTGTATTTGAATAGTTTAGTAATAGGGAACGTTTGATTTATTCTTCCATAATTAATTGGGTGACATATTACCTTTAGCTCTACAGAATATCAATATCTCACCACCGTGCGTTTCCATGTCCTCCTCTCTCGCCTTTAATCCTTCCCAGAGCGCACAGACGGGCTGTCAACAGGTTGGTGAAAAGTGTTTCCTTGCGAACAGATTTTTACTTGTTTCCAGAATTGAATCACTGGGTAGCTGCAGGAACAAGGTTGGAGAGCCCGTGGCTTATAGAGTTTGGGTAGAATATCACTGGGTAGCTGCAGGAACAAGGTTGGAGAGCCCGTGGCTTACAGAGTGGGTGGAATATCACTGGGTAGCTGCAGGAACAAGGTTGGAGAGCCCGTGGCTTACAGAGTTTGGGTAGAATATCACTGGGTAGATGCAGGAACAAGGTTGGAGAGCCCGTGGCTTATAGAGTTTGGGTAGAATATCACTGGGTAGCTGCAGGAACAAGGTTGGAGAGCCCGTGGCTTACAGAGTTTGGGTAGAATATCACTGGGTAGCTGCAGGAACAAGGTTGGAGAGCCCGTGGCTTATAGAGTTTGGGTAGAATATCACTGGGTAGCTGCAGGAACAAGGTTGGAGAGCCCGTGGCATATAGAGTTTGGGTAGAATATCACTGGGTAGCTGCAGGAACAAGGTTGGAGAGCCCGTGGCTTATAGAGTTTGGGTAGAATATCACTGGGTAGCTGCAGGAACAAGGTTGGAGAGCCCGTTGCTTATAGAGTTTGGGTGGAATATCACTTGTTGGGCAGCGACAACATGCAAACAGTGGAGTGAAATAAGTGTTGTTATATGTATTTCTCAGCTGCTCATATTATGCTCCGCTTTAAAACCCAAGTATCAGACAAAACGGACTGGTGGGAAAGCTGGCGGTTTCCATTCACTATTAGAGTACATACAGATAACATGTATTTCTCCCTGTTCCCTGTTCCTGTTCCCTGTTCCTGTTCCCTGTTCCTGCCCCCTGTTGCCTGTTCCTGTTCCCTGTTCCTGTTCCCTGTTCCTGCCCCCTGTTCCCTGTTCCTGCCCCCTGTTCCTGTTCCTGCCCCCTGTTCACGTCCCTGTTCCTGTCCCCTGTTCCTGCCCCCTGTTCCTGCCCCCTGCTCCTGTCCCCTGTTCCTGCCCCCTGATCCTGCCCCCTGTTCCTGCCCCCTGTTCCTGCCCCCTGTTCCTGTCCCCTGTTCCTGCCCCCTGTTCCTGCCCCCTGTTCCTGCCCCCTGTTCCTGCCCCCTGCTCCTACCCCCTGCCCCCTGTTCCTGCCCCCTGCCCCCTGTTCCTGCCCCCTGTTCCTACCCCCTGTTCCTACCCCCTGTCCCTGCCCCCTGTCCCTGCCCCCTGTTCCTGCCCCCTGTTCCTGTCCCCTGTTCCTGCCCCCTGTTCCTGCCCCCTGCCCCCTGTTCCTGCCCCCTGTTCCTGTCCCCTGCTCCTGTTCCTGCCCCCTGTTCCTGTCCCCTGCTCCTGTTCCTGCCCCCTGTTCCTGCCCCCTGCCCCCTGTTCCTGCCCCCTGTTCCTGCCCCCTGTTCCTGTCCCCTGCTCCTGTTCCTGCCCCCTGATCCTGCCCCCTGCCCCCTGTTCCTGTCCCCTGTTCCTGCCCCCTGTTCCTGTCCCCTGCTCCTGTTCCTGCCCCCTGTTCCTGCCCCCTGTTCCTGCCCCCTGCCCCCTGTTCCTGCCCCCTGTCCCCTGCCCCCTGTCCCCTGCCCCCTGTCCCCTGCTCCTGCTCCCTGCCCCTTGATAATGGGCCATTCTAAATCGAAAGTCATTTGCCATATTAGTAAAGACCAGATTAAATTGAGAACAGTCTGGTGGGTGAAAATATGACCACTTGATAAGAGAACAGCTGTGCAGCCTGAGGCGAGGAACAAGAACACAAGCTTTTTCCCTCAACGTTCTCAACTCATCAATAGTCTACTGTCCCATCATGCAGCCTATGTATGTTTTGATTTCTAAGACGATCTAAAGTGTGTATCATTCACAACTACAACTGCTGAATGACTCTAAATCTAGTGTTTAGGGCCTGTTCCAAATGGTCACTTCTACACTCAACAAAGCCACTTCCTATTTATTTTTTTAAATAGCCACTTCCAAAGTAAAAAATAAAATAAAAAGAAGTTGTTCCTATTGAACATGCCATACAAATAAAGGCATTTTAATGAATCATATGAAGAGCGCCTTGGTCCTCCTTTGTTTTTGATGAGTAATTTACCCCTTTTACCAAAGAGCACCTTCTATCTACCATAATGTACTATTGTGTACCTTAGTAGCGCTTCCCTTCCTCCTCTTTCTACTAGTTATAGCCACTTCCTCCTCTTTCTACTAGTTATAGCCACTTCCTCCTCTTTCTACTAGTTATAGCCACTTCCTCCTCTTTCTACTAGTTATAGCCACTTCCTCCTCTTTCTACTAGTTATAGCCACTTCCTCCTCTTTCTACTAGTTATAGCCACTTCCTCCTCTTTCTACTAGTTATAGCCACTTCCTCTCTTTCTACTAGTTATAGCCACTTCCTCCTCTTTCTACTAGTTATAGCCACTTCCTCCTCTTTCTACTAGTTATAGCCACTTCCTCCTCTTTCTACTAGTTATAGCCACTTCCTCCTCTTTCTACTAGTTATAGCCACTTCCTCCTCTTTCTACTAGTTATAGCCACTTCCTCCTCCTCTTTCTACTAGTTATAGCCACTTCCTCCTCTTTCTACTAGTTATAGCCACTTCCTCCTCTTTCTACTAGTTATAGCCACTTCCTCTTCTTTCTACTAGTTATAGCCACTTCCTCCTCTTTCTACTAGTTATAGCCACTTCCTCTTCTTCTACTAGTTATAGCCACTTCCTCTTCTTTCTACTAGTTATAGCCACTTCCTCTCTTTCTACTAGTTATAGCCACTTCCTCCTCTTTCTTACTAGTTATAGCCACTTCCTCCTCTTTCTACTAGTTATAGCCACTTCCTCTCTTTCTACTAGTTATAGGCCACTTCCTCCTCTTTCTACTAGTTATAGCCACTTCCTCCTCTTTCTACTAGTTATAGCCACTTCCTCCTCTTTCTACTAGTTATAGCCACTTCCTCCTTCTTCTACTAGTTATAGCCACTTCCTCCTCTATCTACTAGTTATAGCCACTTCCTCCTCTTTCTACTAGTTCTTAGCCACTTCCTCCTCTTTCTACTAGTTTATAGCCACTTCCTCCTCTTTCTACTAGTTATAGCCACTTCCTCCTCTTTCTACTAGTTATAGCCACTTCCTCCTCTTTCTACTAGTTATAGCCACTTCCTCCTCTTTCTACTAGTTATAGCCACTTCTCCTCTCTCTACTAGTCTAAGCCACTTCCTCCTCTTTCTACTAGTTATAGCCACTTCCTCCTCTTTTCTACTAGTTATAGCAACTTCCTCCTCTTTCTACTAGTTATAGCCACTTCCTCCTCTTTCTACTAGTTATAGCCACTTCCTCCACTTTCTACTAGTTATAGCCACTTCCTCCTCTTCTTACTAGTTATAGCCACTTCCTCCTCTTTCTACTAGTTATAGCCACTTCCTCCTCTTTCTACTAGTTATAGCCACTTCCTCCTCTATCTACTAGTTATAGCCACTTCCTCCTCTTTCTACTAGTTATAGCCACTTCCTCCTCTTTCTACTAGTTATAGCCACTTCCTCCTCTTTCTACTAGTTATAGCCACTTCCTCCTCTTTCTACTAGTTATAGCCACTTCCTCCTCTTTCTACTAGTTATAGCCACGTCCTCCTCTTTCTACTAGTTATAGCCACGTCCTCCTCTTTCTACTAGTTATAGCCACTTCCTCCTCTTTCTACTAGTTATAGCCACTTCCTCCTCTATCTACTAGTTATAGCCACTTCCTCCTCTTTCTACTAGTTATAGCCACTTCCTATGTCCACTCGCTCCATAACGGGAAACACATCCGTCTTAATGTATTCAGATAACGTCAATTATATTCTTCTTACTATTAAATCATATAATATAAAATAATAGCACAGGACTTATAAATATATATTGTCTGATAAATGAACTGGCTAACTTTGGCACGGAGCAGAATCAGATCACAGCCACAGTAGACCAACTCATATTCTGTTCTTCTGAAATACGTTTTCCTTCATATCATCATGTTTCTTTAGACCTGAATCAAAAATAAATCCTGGATTTATTGTGACGATGTAATATCACACTTATTTATTAGACTCTTTTTTAAATGTGATGTTCCAATGGCGCATCAGTGGCTTGTATGATGGAGGCCTGGAGATGCTCAACGTGTTGAATGTGTCATGACTGCCACAGCCAGAACCAAGACTTAAAAATAACTGATGTTGGAGGGAATTTTGGAACATAACTCACAAAATAACTTGTATGCTTAAATTCAGTACAAACTAAAAATGTACAGAATTCATTATACCAGAGACAAAAATTCATAAATTCTACAGCACAACTGCAGAGTCATGTCTTTAAGTGTAACACTAATGAATGACTCAATAATCCTTCTGGGAATGTTATGATGTCATAAAGTGATGGGCGGAGACAGGAAGTTGGCTGTCAGAACTATTACAATGTAAATGTACTTTTAATTCGTCTGTCTGCATATTTCAAGACATGTCAGATTAGGGGGCAGTGAGATGCCCGATGGGTTGTACTATACTCTTCTCATTAACTATTTTGGAAAAACGTATATTTCAAACCTGGAAATCAAGCAATACTCCATTGTTAAGACAATGGAAAAATCATATGCTTCATTATCTACACATTGAAAGGGCGTGGGCGATGGAGAGGAACAAAATGGCGGAGAGTAGAGAACAGGTGGTTCTGGGCAGGAGTGATGTTGTTCATGTTTGTCTATGGCATTATTTAGGATGCTTAAGACAGAAGCTTATACTATACTGAATTAAACAATTTAACAGTGAAACAGAAAGTGTGGTTTCACATTTTAAAAATCTTTTTAAAAAAAGTGTGCTTTCTAACGGGATTCGATCTCACAACATTCAATTACCTGACTGTCCCCATAGTTCCCTACTCTACCTGCTACATTACCGGGTCAGCTGAAACTATATTTGTAAGTACGGTGTCCAATAGAGGTCAGTGTGTTTGAAAGCAGCTTTGAATAGAAGAAAACACACGGTTTGAAAAAGCAAGTGGGCGGCAGGGTAGCCTAGTGGTTAGAGTGTAGAGGCTCAGGGTAGCCTAGTGGTTAGAGCGTAGAGGCGGCAGGGTAGCCTAGTGGTTAGAGCGTAGAGGCGGCAGGGTAGCCTAGTGGTTAGAGCGTAGAGGCGGCAGGGTAGCCTAGTGGTTAGAGTGTAGAGGAGGCAGGGTAGCCTAGTGGTTAGAGTGTAGAGGCGGCAGGGTAGCCTAGTGGTTAGAGCGTAGAGGCGGCAGGGTAGCCTAGTGGTTAGAGTGTAGAGGCGGCAGGGTAGCCTAGTGGTTAGAGTGTAGAGGCGGCAGGGTAGCCTAGTGGTTAGAGCGTTGGACTAGTAACCGGAAGGTTGCAAGTTCAAATCCCCGAGCTGACAAGGTACAAATCTGTCGTTCTGCCCCTGAACAGGCAGTTAACCCACTGTTCCTAGGCCGTCATTGAAAATAAGAATTTGTTCTTAACTGACTTGCCTGGTTAAATAAAGGTTAAATAAAGGTTAAATAAAGGTTAAATAAAGGTTCAATAAAATAAAAAAGTGATCAAACGATGCTTCAGATATTGATGATGCACTTCTGAAAAAAAGTGATACACACCTCGACACACTGTGCTTCAAAGTTAGCTGCTTAGCGATTTCGACTCATGCCTCGAAGCTCCGGTATCCAATTTAACATCACTACATGTAACATCCATCACAAGGTATAGTATGTGTATCAGGCATCGTGTAACCTCCATCACAAGGTATAGTATGTGTATCAGGCATCATGTAACCTCCAACACAAGGTATAGTATGTGTATCAGGCATCATGTAACCTCCATCACAAGGTATAGTATGTACCTTGACAAACATGGTGTGTTTGTTCTCCTTTGCCAGCTCTCCCATCACATCGTTCATCTGACTGCACTGAGGGGCCCATGCTGCCTGGAAGTGGACCACCGTCAAGAACCTGGTGGAACAGAGAAGTCCCATTAGATTGGAACGGTGATGTTGAGTTGGTCAGTGATCTCGGGCATGATCATCGTTGTATGGCAAGTAAGAAAGAACGGATGTCAGTTAGCTCGGCCTATTGATGGTAGACAGTAGATGGCACGTGTACATGCATGTCCTACACCTTTAGTGCACCGGTGAGGCTCAAGGAAGAGACAGGGGTCAGATCTCAGCATAGCAATAGGTCTAAAATAGCACAACTTTATAGTGACCCACAGATTCACATGCTAAAGATGTAGGGCATTCATGCACACGTGCCAGCTACTGTCTACCATCAATAGGCCGAGCTAAATGACATCCTTTAATTCTTACTTCCCATACAAGGATGATCATGCCCGAGATCACTGACCAACTGAACATCCCATGACTAGGACACTGGATCACAACAGGTCTTCTGGAATTAAACATTATTTTTATAGCCTACTTGTAAATGATGGATTTCAAAAGCACAATAACTGAATGGACCTAGTTAGCAACCTAATTCTGAAATGGGCAGGCACCTGATGTGATGTAGGATAACAGTAGTCATGTCTGATAAAGGGGGGTTAATCTCTCCCTTTCATATAAGGGCTAAACCTAACGTTACATTATCAGGCATAGAATATAATGTCTGCCTAATAGAAAAGCTAGCCCTGCCATATCGTGACAAGAAACCCACATGAGTTCAAGACACAAGAGCCTGACTGTTTATATCAGGTGACACACATCAGCATGTATTACAATGATCAATTACATTTACACCATGTACAATAAACATGTATGTTATTAGCTAGCATGCCAAAGCAAATATCCGCTAAAATAGCTAGCTAGATAGTTGCATTTTCATTTGGAGCAGATAGACAACATTAGCTAGTTATCATTCCCTCTAACATGGGGATGCTACATCACGCTAGCTAACGCTAGCTTTCGATATAACAGAAAAGTAGCTATCACAGTAAGCTAAATATCACACGGGGCCTATTTGAATGAAAATCATTCAATGGCTAATGGCTTCAATGTCATGTTATGAAATGATACACATACTTGCCAGCCTTTGATAGCAAGTCCTCAAACTGCTGCGAGGATGTTGCCTCCACTAAAGTCGCCATGTTTTCAGACGTGTGTAATCGCTCACCGAGTGATTGTGTTCTATGTGGATTTCCAGCTGATACAAACCTTACTGTTCTTTCAGACGTGTGTAATCGCTCACCGAGTGATTGTGTTCTATGTGGATTTCCAAGAAGACACAAACCTTACTGTTCTTTCAGACCTGTGTAATCGCTCACCGAGTGATTGTGTTCTATGTGGATTTCCAGCTGATACAAACCTTACTGTTCTTTCAGACGTGTGTAATCGCTCACCGAGTAATTGTGTTCTATGTGGATTTCCAGCTGATACAAACCTTACTGTTTATGCTTGTTAACGCTGAGCTGAACGGGGGGGGGGGGGGGGGGGTCGGAACGCAATATCACGGTTAATATGAAAAACACAGTGAAACCCTGCGCTAGATATGAGTCTGAAAACGTACCTCCATGCAGGGGGTGGGATATGTCCCTGTACTCCAACATGAGGACTACAGTGGCATATCACATCCCATGCATGGAGGTACATTTTCCCGAACCATATCTCACCTGGCTCCAAAGTGAATGTAACGATGACTTTGTTCCGACCCCAGTGCAGCTCAGTGTAAACAAGCTAATGGTAGTCAGTATATTCTAGCAACTATATGGATGGAACGAGACATAACTACCTACACAGAGTCGGTTTATGACTGATCTATGAACTAAAATGAATAACCCAACATGTAAAATACAAAAATGTTATTGTTTAATTGCACAATATTTGTTATAATTATAATGGATAAAATGTGTTGAGCATGCATTTGGTAGCGGGGGGGGGGGGGGGGGGGGGGTAATTTGTCCTCATATTCCACAAATAAATCAAATCAATCGTATTTAATAAAGCGCTTTTTACATCAGCCACTGTGAAAAAGTGCTGTCCAGAAAGGCCCCCCGCTACTTGGAAACGGGGACGACACTTTGAAGAGTCAGAAGCAGAGAAATCAAGAGGACGGTTGTCGTGTCCTTGGCGGTAGAAAAGCGAACTGAAAGTGAAATAGTGAACCAGCTAACAAGGAAGCCAGAGATTGAACCGTTTTGTAGCCACTTCTCTAGTTACAATTTCATTGATTTGTGATATCGCAGCCGGACGTTTCTGAAAAGACCTCGTTAGTATTGAACTAGTTAGCGACACTGGACGTGTTGTATATGTTTGCTTGCCAGATATCTAACGTTACTGTTACCTTTTGACATTGTGTTATTAAAGTCAGTCGATAGATACTAAAACTAGGTGTAATAATCTTCCACAACCATGGAATATATGACACCCCTCCAGAAGAAGAGACGCCACGAAGGAGACCTTCAAACCCGGAAAGATTGCCAAGCGGTATGACGGTAACCGTCCTTATTAAAAACTAGTTTATAGCCTTGAAACCCGACGTTGAATTGCATTGAACGATGAAATACAATTCTATTCAACAACATTGTGGATTGTAGAGAGGCGGTGAGAGGAAACTTCCCTGATTCAAGAGCTAATTTCTGTCCGGCGAAGAATTCAATGCAATTCAACGTCGGGTTTCCAATGTTAAACAGTAACCTTTTGCTTTAGTGGAAACATTATTGCTATTGGTGTATTTCTATAGTTTAGCTAACACCATTCTAGCTATTGAAATAGCTGTCCAGTTGGCTTGTTGCTATTTTTAGGCTAAATCAGTTAATAGTGATTTATTGGTTATCACGTGTGCATGCATTTGTGATTGCTACTAGTGTAAACAAGCTAATGGATATTTGGTTGTATGGGAGCTAGCTAAGCTAAGCTAACTCATAGGGAACTAACGTGTTTACAAAATGTAGAAGCACGTGTCACTATGAATACGTGCTACACAGTCTCTCATGAAGAAACGTTCTCTTAGTACATTAGCTAAGTGCACGCATGCCTATAACCACTTAGCTAACTGGATCGATCATTACCTGTCACGTTACACAACTATGCTGCATTGTTTGAATCCTCAGAAACGACTGTGCAACGGAGTGGGAGTCTGCGTCCAGGTTGAACATGGCGGGATGGTGACTGACGGTGCCATGGATGCCAGCATGCAACAGCAGGGTGTCCCAAACAGCGGTGTCGGCATCAACCACCCAGCTTCTAACATGGTAGATATGCCTATTCAATTATTTTGGAATATATATATTTTTTGGGGGCATATTCAACTATTTTGGATACTTTTGTTGCTCCAGTCTAGGCCTATATTTGAAAGGATTTGGCCTCCCACATGCATTGCAGGAGTGTTTTTACGGTCCATGTTTTCCTTCTTGAATGATGATGACGCTGGAGTCGTAATAAAGGTTCATAGGTCAAGCAGTAAGGGACACTAGGCGTATCCATGACAACATGCTTCCTCAATATCTGTATCTCTATAAGGTGTAGCCTTGGCTATCTTTAGGATAGTTTTTTTTCCTCAATGCTGGTGATGTCAAGGAAGCAATAACTGTTTGGGAAATTGCATCTCATCCTTACCCAAGGAATGTGGCTTAGTGCCACACTGTTGGCATTTATTTTTGTATATCTTTTCACTCCACTGTGGATTTGTCCTTCTGTCATAATTTGTATAATTTGAATAGTCTTGTCTTATATGCAGTGGTTATCCTCAAAAATGTTTTATTGCAGAACTACAATATGACAAACCATTAAATAATCGAGTGTAATTATTGCCGTAGTAACCCTCCAGGCTCGTGTTGTCTCTTGTACAGGTCTATGCAGTCCAAGGCAGCCAATGTTGTAATCGGTGCCTGGCAGGGGAGCCCGTAAGTAGTGTCCTGATGTTTTGCCTGAACATATCCCAGTAGTGACTGATATCATATGTCAGTGTCTAGGCCTAAACCCAGCATTTTGTACACCAAAACTAAATGTCTCGAGTGGAAATCGGGATTTAACAGCTATAGCACATATAGTCAAACATTCCTTATAACTATTATGGGATATTATGTCTCTTACTTTGGGGACATTTGTTGCACCTATAAAATCAACATAATAAAAGATGCCTATTTTAGAAGGGCTGTCCCTCGGGCTATAGAACCTACCATATTGACCATGGAGCCCTTTACTCTTCATGCTCACCTTGGGCCGAGTCGATGTTCTGGACTTTCTCATGTTAAACGGGTTAATCAGTCCCTCCAGGTTTCTGCAATTATTTTTATTTATTTATTTATTGCTAAATCAATAATTCCCTGCGTATTATGCGGGGGCTTGTACATTTTTGACCAATCACTGCACTCTTTCCACGTGCAACAGTCAAATCATCGCAATGTTGTCACATAAACCAGGCCCATCGCCCGCAGTACAAAAATAGGGCTTGCAATTTCAACCAATCAGAGTACATTTACTGCATAATATGTTTAAATGAAGCCACACATCAACAAATCTTACCCCCCCCCCCCCCCCCCCCCCCCCTCGTCGGCTCAGTTTCCTGACAAATTGGACTAAATCATAGCATATTGCCATGCAAAATGTCAGGATTGCCGCAGCAAAGTCAAGCCGTTTACTCTGCAAAAATCCCATCAGAATGCTGGAGGGACTGATATATGAACATGACATGGGTTCAGTCCCAAATGGCACCCTATTCCCTATATAGTGCACTACCCTGTTCCCTATTTAGTGCACTACCCTGTTCCCTATATAGTGCACTACCCTATTCCCTATATAGTGCACTACCCTGTTCCCTATATAGTGCACTACCCTGTTCCCTATATAGTGCACTACCCTGTTCCCTATATAGTGCACTACCCTGTTCCCTATATAGTGCACTACCCTATTCCCTATATAGTGCACTACCCTATTCCCCACATAGTGCACTATATAGTGGAGAGGGTGCCATTTGGAATGCTACCATCATGTAAACTGTTTATTCTGTAAAGATTACCTGTGTCACATAATGAGTCTCTTCTCAGGGCCACATTAACCACATCATGGGGTATTGATCGGTTATCGTCATGATCAGAGATCGTTTGAAGAACTGAAGGATCCTTGAGGATGAAGAGAATGATCGATTGATTGAGTGCTTGATCAAGCCATTGTGTATGTGTCTGTGAACCGTTATATCAGTGTGCCTTTTCTAGCTGTTGTTAACCACAAGCACTGTACTGCTTCATGTATAACCTCGCATGTTTACACTACCTAACACTGGGTATGGGGAAAATGGCTACTAACCAGACAGTAGACATGATGATTTCATACCGTCTTACTAACATTCTGTTTGAATGGAAAGATAACCACTACAGTGTAGTCAACACACAACCATAAGGAAGGAGCCATCAAGCCACAATTAATACTGCAACTTTACACTGTAATGTGGATACTCATTTAAAGTCAATGGATGTATTAAATTAAATAAAATACTTATTGTCCCAGTATCAAGACTGCTTTCTAAAGCTGCCAGAAAATATACATGTAAATAGTAATATTGATAAGTTAACTTTTTAAAGTTATATAATTGTTAACCTTTTTTGAAATGGATAATCCTATCTGCAAATATATTTTTGTGAAATAAATATTTTATATATTTTTCTAAAAATGTAATTGGCTGAATATAAAATAAGAAGTTTGTAACCAATATTTGTGCTAATCATTTAATTTTGGATAGTATCCTGAATTGTGTTGTAATCTCATGAACGTTTTCAGCCAATTTTCAATAGTTTGATCTACACTTGAAATGTAGAGCCGTTTTGACAATGATTTGTCTGTTTCCCACTAGATTTGTTTTTTTTGTCGTCTTAGAATGATTTGAAGCCAGTTTCCACCTTGCCAAGCAGTGAGTTTTATAGTTGATGCTGTTAAATTTCAGGTTATGACTCAATGTAATAGTTTATTTTTAGTACAAGGAAAAACAACTTTCAATAAAGTATGATTTGATGAACAATGTGTGGACAATTAGGATGTGTTTTTGTTATTCATAAAAAGTGTTTTATATGAAGCTTATTTCCAGATGGCATCTATTCACGGGCTCCTGCTGCCTGCTGTACATTGTGCATCTTTACCCTTCGGCAGTCTGGTATGTTTACTAGTGAATCATATGTGAACAGCATTTATTCTGTTTTAATTTGAGTCTCTCTTGTTTGAGTTTTATTCCATATTACTGCTAGCTGGGTTTGGTTCACGTGTCTAATGTCAGGAGGCAGCTTCTACTGTAGCTAACATCCCCATTCTTATCCATGGAGTTCAACTACATCACACATTTTCAGGCCACTTCTCTATTCTAGTATTTTTCAAACTCCCCTGCCTCCTAGAATGTTAGCATAGTCCGTACCCTATCCTTCTAGAATGTTAGCATGCTCTCTCTGTATCCTATCCTTCTAGAACGTTAGCATGCTCTCTCTGTATCCTATCCTTCTAGAATGTTAGCATGCTCTCTCTGTATCCTATCCTTCTAGAATGTTAGCATGCTCTCTCTGTATCCTATCCTGCTAGAATGTTGGCATGCTCTCTCTGTATCCTATCCTTCTAGTATGTTAGCATAGTCCGTACCCTATCCTTCTAGAATGTTAGCATGCTCTCTGTATCCTATCCTGCTAGAACGTTAGCATGCTCTCTCTGTATCCTATCCTGCTAGAACGTTAGTATGCTCTCTCTGTATCCTATCCTTCTAGAACATTAGCATGCTCTCTCTGTATCCTATCCTTCTAGAATGTTAGCTGCCTCTCTCTGTATCCTATCCTTCTAGAATGTTAGCATGCTTTCTCTGTATCCTATCCTTCTAGAATGTTAGCATGCTCTCTCTGTATCCTATCCTGCTAGAACGTTAGCATGCTCTCTCTGTATCCTATCCTTCTAGAATGTTAGCATGCTCTCTCTGTATCCTATCCTTCTAGAATGTTAGCATGCTCTCTCTGTATCCTATCCTTCTAGAATGTTAGCATGCTCTCTCTGTATCCTATCCTTCTAGAACCTTAGCATGCTCTCTCTGTATCCTATCCTTCTAGAATGTTAGCATGCTCTCTCTGTATCCTATCCTGCTAGAACGTTAGCATGCTCTCTCTGTATCCTATCCTTCTAGAATGTTAGCATGCTCTCTCTGTATCCTATCCTTCTAGAACGTTAGCATGCTCTCTCTGTATCCTATCCTTCTAGAATGTTAGCATGCTCTCTCTGTATCCTATCCTGCTAGAACGTTAGTATGCTCTCTCTGTATCCTATCCTTCTAGAACGTTAGCATGCTCTCTCTGTATCCTATCCTGCTAGAACGTTAGCATGCTCTCTCTGTATCCTATCCTTCTAGAACGTTAGTATGCTCTCTCTGTATCCTATCCTTCTAGAATGTTAGCATGCTCTCTCTGTATCCTATCCTGCTAGAACGTTAGCATGCTCTCTCTGTATCCTATCCTTCTAGAATGTTAGCATGCTCTCTCTGTATCCTATCCTTCTAGAATGTTAGCATGCTCTCTCTGTATCCTATCCTGCTAGAACGTTAGCATGCTCTCTCTGTATCCTATCCTTCTAGAACGTTAGCATGCTCTCTCTGTATCCTATCCTTCTAGAATGTTAGCATGCTCTCTCTGTATCCTATCCTTCTAGAATGTTAGCTGCCTCACTCTGTATCCTATCCTGCTAGAACGTTAGCATGCTCTCTCTGTATCCTATCCTGCTAGAATGTTAGCATGCTCTCTCTGTATCCTATCCTGCTAGAATGTTAGCATGCTCTCTCTGTATCCTATCCTTCTAGAATGTTAGCATGCTCTCTCTGTATCCTATCCTTCTAGAACCTTAGCATGCTCTCTCTGTATCCTATCCTTCTAGAATGTTAGCATGCTCTCTCTGTATCCTATCCTGCTAGAATGTTAGAATGCTCTCTCTGTATCCTATCCTTCTAGAACTTTCTGATAGTTTCCAGTCCACCTCCATATGATACGAAGTCATTGTCAGTCAGTCATCAACATCATGGCTCAACAGATGCAATAGGGGAGGGCTAAAGTTTTGAGGAAAGTCAACCAGGATAGATTAATGAGTATTACCCTTACAATATCCCCTGTCCTCCCCCAGTACAGCCCAGTGTACTAGCAAGAGAAATCCATGTGTTCTCACACAAAGCTAGACCTGGGGGAAATAATGTAAGACAATAAAGTATAAGCCTGAAACCTGCTGCAATATGCTACAAGTGTAAAGAGCTTAGCTGCTAATAAAATGGAAAAGAGAAATCCCCTCCAACTCATATTGGGAGATCAAGTGTGCCCCAGAAGAGCCCTTCATGAAGACGTAATGAGCAGGGTGATGATATAGGCTGCGTCAAAAATGGTACCCTACATAGTGCACTACTTTGGACCAGGGCCCATAGGGCTATGGTCCAAAGTAGTGTACTATGTAGGATATAGGGTGCTATTTGGGATGGATGCAGGCTTCACGCAGACCAACCATGACAAGTATCATTTTATGGATGTGGAATTATTTTGATTTCCTTAGGGATGTTTTGGACAATTGCACTTTTCATGTTCCCTTTCAGTCCCTTCTACTTTCTCCTGATCATCTGACTGCTACTGACACCCTGGTCTGACTGCTACTGACACCCTGGTCTGACTGCTACTGACACCCTCGTCTGACTGGTCTGACTGCCACTGACACCCTGGTCTGACTGCCACGGACACCCTGGTCTGACTGCCACGGACACCCTGGTCTGACTGCCACGGACACCCTGGTCTGACTGCCACGGACACCCTCGTCTGACTGCCACGGACATCCTCGTCTGACTGCCACGGACATCCTCGTCTGACTGCCACGGACATCCTCGTCTGACTGCCACTGACATCCTTGTCTGGCTGATTGCCATGCTTCTCCTCAGGGAACCAGACAGATGTAATGGTTTCTCTGATGAACAGCACTAGGTCAGACTCCTGGAATCTGACCTGCTTCTCCTCAGGGAACCAGACAGATGTAATGGTTTCTCTGATGAACAGCACTAGGTCAGACTCCTGGAATCTAACCTGCTTCTCCACAGGGAACCAGACAGATGTAATGGTTTCTCTGATGAACAGCACTAGGTCAGACTCCTGGAATCTGACCTGCTTCTCCTCAGGGAACCAGACAGATGTAATGGTTTCTCTGCTGAACAACACTAGGTCAGACTCCTGGAATCTGACCTGCTTCTCCACAGGGAACCAGACAGATGTAATGGTTTCTCTGCTGAACAGCACTAGGTCAGACTCCTGGAATCTGACCTGCTTCTCCACAGGGAACCAGACATATGTAATGGTTTCTCTGCTGAGCAACACTAGGTCAGACTCCTGGAATCTGACCTGCTTCTCCACAGGGAATCAGACAGATGTAATGGTTTCTCTGCTGAACAGCACGGGGTCAGACTCCTGGAATCTAACCTGCTTCTCCACAGGGAACCAGACAGATGTAATGGTTTCTCTGCTGAACATCACTAGGTCAGACTCCTGGAATCTGACCTGCTTCTCCTCAGGGAACCAGACAGATGTAATGGTTTCTCTGCTGAACAGCACTAGGTCAGACTCCTGGAATCTGACCTGAACAGCACTAGGTCAGACTCCTGGAATCTGACCTGAACAGCACTAGGTCAGACTCCTGGAATCTGACCTGCTTCTCCACAGGGAACCAGACAGATGTAATGGTTTCTCTGCTGAACAACACTAGGTCAGACTCCTGTAATCTGACCTGCTTCTCCACAGGGAACCAGACAGATGTAATGGTTTCTCTGCTGAACAGCACTAGGTCAGACTCCTGGAATCTGACCTGCTTCTCCTCAGGGAACCAGACAGATGTAATGGTTTCTCTGCTGACTCCTGGAATCTCGTCAGCTGATGTACAAACCATCATGGACTAACTTTGCAGTACATTGCCATGTTATTACCCTGTGCTGTATATAACATTTGAGATTTAGTTTTCAATATTTTATACCTGTGTTTTAGATTCAGTGAATCATTAAAGAATAAGAGATGCTAAGAAAGGTGACTGTTTCTCTTCCTGTTCTTTCTTAAACTCTGACCTTTTCCCCTTTTATGAATGTGTCCCTTCACTGTATCCCATCTTACAGCACGTCCACCTACTTTGGTTCAGGCTTTGATCCACAATATTGCATGTAAAGTTGCACCCATGTCGTGCAAGGTGACCCCGCTCTGCATTCTTCCCTATGGGAACTCTATACTCGTGGAGCCCTTTCCCTTTCTTGTCCTTACTCAAAAAAGTAGTCCCCTTCAGTAGTCCCGAAGAAACTGCATTCTCTCATGTGACAGGCGGACAAGTAGGTCACGCAATGGATTATGGTCATTGTAGTTAACTACCACGATTTCTGCGTTAAACTATGTCGAGTATTGGCCTGTTGGAAACTACAACTCCCTACCACGTCACACAGTTCGGGCTGGATCTGATTTATCTCTACAGAAACTGCAATGTGCATATTGAGCTCACAGAAGAAGAAAAAAACAGGAAATGGAATTCTAATAATTGAACCGACATTGGTCGATTATAGTAAAAAAATATATATATATTTTAAACCCTAAATGTAGGTTAATCGCTCAGCACTAGTAATTAAAAACCATACAATAGCTAACAGCGCATTGTGAATTATATGGTTCCGTCTGACAACAAAGTAAATAGTCCCAATGCGAAGTGTAAAATGGCTTCAATTATACTGAGCCAATTTGTTCTAATTCACTATTGTATACAAACACTTAACCCTGTCATGGTCATTCCTATATAATGAGTGTTTTCGAAGTACACCTTGAGTTCCCCTCTTATTTGACGTGAACCCAAAACCAAGGAGGAAACAGTTTATAGTGAATTCAAAAGGTCTTTAAATGACCAGCTGAAAGACAACAGAATATTGAAGCTAAATTCTTAGTTGCTACATCCATTTTTGGACATAAATTTATGATATATATACTCATTGATGCTTAAAGAATAGAACTTATAAATGAGTGTAGTTCAACTGTCGTACTCCATCAGAGGCCAAAATATGTTGTTTTTTTTACTCCAATGTCTGTAAACATAAATGTAAAGATGTATATACAGTTGAAGTCGGAAGTTTACATACACTTAGGTTGGAGTCATTAAAACTCGTTTTTCTATCACTTTCTTGTTAACAAACTATAGTCTTGGCAAGTCGGTTAGGACATCTACTTTGTGCATGACAAGTCCTTTTTCCAACAATTGTTTACAGATAGATTATTTCACTGTATCACAATTCCAGTGGGTCATAAGTTTACATACACTAAGTTGACTGTGCCTTTAAACAGCTTGGAAAATTCCAGAAAATTATGTCATGGCTTTAGAAGCTTCTGATAGGCTAATTAAAATAATTTGAATCAATTGGAGGTGTACTTGTGGATGGATGTCAAGGCCTACCTTCAAATTCAGTGCCTCTTTGCTTGACATCATGGGGAAATCAAAAGAAATCAGCCAAGACCTCAGAAAAAAGATTGCAGACCTCCACAAGACTGGTCCATCCTAGGGAGCAATTTCCAAACGCCTGAAGGTACCACGTTCATCTGTACAAACAATAGTGCGCAAGTATAAACACCATGGGACCACGCAGCCGTCATACCGCTCAGGAAGGAGACGTGTTCTGTCTCCTAGAGATTAACGTACTTTGGTGTGAAAAGTGTAAATCAATCCCAGAACAACACCAAAAGACCTTGTGAAGATGCTGGAGGAAACAGGTACAAAAGTATCTATATCCACAGTAAAACGAGTCCTATATCGACATAACCTGAAAGGACGCTCAGCAAGGAAGAAGCCACTGCTCATAACCCGGCAAAAACAGCCAGACTACGGTTTGCAACTGCACATGGGGACAAAGATCATACTTTTTGGAGATATGTCCTCCGGTCTGATGAAAAAAAAATAGAACTGTTTGGCCATAATGACCATCGTTATGTTTAGGGGAAAAAGGGGGAGGCTTGCAAGCCAAAGAACACCATCCCAAACGTGAAGCATGGGGGTGGCAGCATCATGTTGTGGGTGTGCTTTGCTGCAGGAGGGACTGGTGCACTTCACAAAATAGATGGCTTCATGAGGTAGGAAAATTATGTGGATACAGTGCCTTGCGAAAGTATTCGGCCCCCTTGAACTTTGCGAACTTTTGCCACATTTCAGGCTTCAAACATAAAGATAAAGATACATAAAGATATAAAACTGTGGGACACAATCATGTTTGACAGTGGGGATGGTGTGTTCAGGGTGATGAGCTGTGTTGCTTTTACGCCAAACATAACGTTTTGCATTGTTGCCAAAAAGTTCAATTTTGGTTTCATCTGACCAGAGCACCTTCTTCCACATGTTTGGTGTGTCTCCCAGGTGGCTTGTGGCAAACTTTAAACGACACTTTTTATGGATATCTTTAAGAAATGGCTTTCTTCTTGCCACTCTTCCATAAAGGCCAGATTTGTGCAATATACGACTGATTGTTGTCCTATGGACAGAGTCTCCCACCTCAGCTGTAGATCTCTGCAGTTCATCCAGAGTGATCATGGGCCTCTTGGCTGCATCTCTGATCAGTCTTCTCCTTGTATGAGCTGAAAGTTTAGAGGGACGGCCAGGTCTTGGTAGATTTGCAGTGGTCTGATACTCCTTCCATTTCAATATTATCGCTTGCACAGTGCTCCTTGGGATGTTTAAAGCTTGGGAAATCTTTTTGTATCCAAATCCGGCTTTAAACTTCTTCACAACAGTATCTCGGACCTGCCTGGTGTGTTCCTTGTTCTTCATGATGCTCTCTGCGCTTTTAACGGACCTCTGAGACTATCACAGTGCAGGTGCATTGATACGGAGACTTGATTACACACAGGTGGATTGTATTTATCATCATTAGTCATTTAGGTCAACATTGGATCATTCAGAGATCCTCACTGAACTTCTGGAGAGAGTTTGCTGCACTGAAAGTAAAGGGGCTGAATAATTTTGCACGCCCAATTTTTCAGTTTTTGATTTGTTAAAAAAGTTTGAAATATCCAATAAATGTCGTTCCACTTCATGATTGTGTCCCACTTGTTGTTGATTCTTCACAAACAAATACAGTTTTATATCTTTATGTTTGAAGCCTGAAATGTGGCAAAAGGTCGCAAAGTTCAAGGGGGCCGAATACTTTCGCAAGGCACTGTATACATATATATGGTCTCGAGCCTTGTTAAAACTATAATTCTGATATCATTACATTTCTCTAGGCCTCAGCTCTTTACCAAAACAATGGTGGCTTTGTCTGCTTTGTTATTGTTTGTCAGCTGCAGATTCTAGCTTTAAAGCAATATTTCTTTATTGTGTTTTATGAATTAAAGGGTGACACTTTTCATTTGTATACTACAGCAACCACCCTGTTTCTTTTTTACTGTTCCTCAGAACAGCCCCCATCCCTCCAGGAAATAAAACCAGACAAACATTGATCCTGTTTTATGTTAAAGGTTATGTACTTTAACTGAAATCCCCTTTGTCTCTTGCTGTGCTCTTGACAGTAGCTCCCATTACTCCTTGTGCCCAACGGAACCCCTCAAGACTTCCTGCAACACACACGGTACCACGACACTAGTTAAGTGGCGTGCCTGTGTCGACCTGTCAGTTACCACCGGTCTCATACGACTAACGGAGCCACTGGAAGGGTTACCAAACACATGAAAGAACCTCCTCTCAGAGAGATATCTTACTGTCAGGCTGAGTGTCGGGACAGGAATAGGTACTGTAGTTTGGAACAAAAGGACAGGAAGGGTTACCAAACACATGAGGGAACCTCCTCCCAGAGAGATATCTTACTGTCAGGCTGAGTGGTAGGACAGGAATAGGTACTGTAGTTTGGAACAAAAGGACAGGAAGGGTTACCAAACACATGACGGAACAGGACTCCTCTCAGAGAGATATCTTACTGTCAGGCTGAGTGTCAGGACAGGAATAGGTACTGTAGTTTGGAACAAAAGGATGGAAGGGTTACCAAACACATGACGGAACAGGACTCCTCTCAGAGAGATATCTTACTGTCAGGCTGAGTGTCAGGACAGGAATAGGTACTGTAGTTTGGAACAAAAGGATGGAAGGGTTACCAAACACATGACGGAACAGGACTCCTCTCAGAGAGATATCTTACTGTCAGGCTGAGTGTCAGGACAGGAATAGGTACTGTAGTTTGGAACAAAAGCTTCAGAGAGGTAAGGCCAAACAGTGGAGGAGAGGAGAGGAGAGACAGACTGTTAATGCCTAATGTTTGATCTGATCCCAAGGCCTCCATAACGAATAATAAATATATTATATGAAATATATTATGAATTAACAACGTTTTGTGGTGTTCACCTCTGCTCTGCGTTCGGTTGCTTGTTTGCCTCTGAGCCTCTGCTTGTACATGAGTTTGGAGGTGTTTGCAGAGGCTTGCCGGCAGTACACCTTGCTGTTGTTTAAATGTTAAATCAGATCTGTGTCAACGAGGGCAGAAGCTGCGTGCACGGTGGGCTCCCTGGGGAGAGGGTGAGAGGTTAAAGGGCGTTAAGATACTCTGAGGGAGAGATGTTTTATCACCTGTCATTCCACAACGTGTCTAACTAACCTCATTCACCATCTCATCAACGTGTCTAACTAACCTCATTCACCCTCTCATCAACGTGTCTAACTAACCTCATTCACCATCTCATCAACGTGTCTAACTAACCTCATTCGCCATCTCATCAACGTGTCTAACTAACCTCATTCGCCATCTCATCAACGTGTCTAACTAACCTCATTCGCCATCTCATCAACGTGTCTAACTAACCTCATTCGCCATCTCATCAACGTGTCTAACTAACCTCATTCGCCATCTCATCAACGTGTCTAACTAACCTCATTCGCCATCTCATCAATGTGTCTAACTAACCTCATTCGCCATCTCATCAACGTGTCTAACTCACCTCATTCACCATCTCATCAACGTGTCTAACTAACCTCATTCACCATCTCATCAACGTGTCTAACTCACCTCATTCATCATCTCATCAACGTGTCTAACTAACCTCATTCACCATCTCATCAACGTGTCTAACTAACCTCATTCACCATCTCATCAACGTGTCTAACTCACCTCATTCATCACCTCATCAACGTGTCTAACTCACCTCATTCATCATCTCATCAACGTGTCTAACTAACCTCATTCACCATCTCATCAACGTGTCTAACTCACCTCATTCACCATCTCATCAACGTGTCTAACTAACCTCATTCACCATCTCATCAACGTGTCTAACTCACCTCATTCACCATCTCATCAACGTGTCTAACTAACCTCATTCCCCATCTCATCAACGTGTCTAACTAACCTCATTCATCATCTCATCAACGTGTCTAATCATTCACCATCTCATCAACGTGTCTAACTAACCTCATTCACCATCTCATCAACGTGTCTAACTCACCTCATTCACCATCTCATCAACGTGTCTAACTAACCTCATTCACCATCTCATCAACGTGTCTAACTAACCTCATTCATCATCTCATCAACGTGTCTAATCATTCACCATCTCATCAACGTGTCTAACTAACCTCATTCACCATCTCATCAACGTGTCTAACTAACCTCATTCACCATCTCATCAACGTGTCTAACTAACCTCATTCACCATCTCATCAACGTGTCTAACTAACCTCATTCACCATCTCATCAACGTGTCTAACTAACCTCATTCACCATCTCATCAACGTGTCTAACTAACCTCATTCGCCATCTCATCAACGTGTCTAATCATTCACCATCTCATCAACGTCTCTAACTAACCTCATTCACCATCTCATCAACGTGTCTAACTAACCTCATTCACCATCTCATCAACGTGTCTAACTAACCTCATTCACCATCTCATCAACGTGTCTAACTAACCACATTCATCATCTCATCAACGTGTCTAATCATTCACTATCTCATCAACGTGTCTAACTAACCTCATTCACCATCTCATCAACGTGTCTAACTAACCTCATTCACCATCTCATCAACGTGTCTAACTAACCTCATTCACCATCTCATCAACGTGTCTAACTAACCTCATTCACCATCTCATCAACGTGTCTAACTAACCTCATTCACCATCTCATCAACGTGTCTAACTAACCTCATTCACCATCTCATCAACGTGTCTAACTAACCTCATTCACCATCTCATCAACGTGTCTAACTAACCTCATTCGCCATCTCATCAACGTGTCTAACTCACCTCATTCACCATCTCATCAACGTGTCTAACTCACCTCATTCATCATCTCATCAACGTGTCTAACTCACCTCATTCACCATCTCATCAACGTGTCTAACTAACCTCTTTCATCATCTCATCAACGTGTCTAACTAACCTCATTCACCATCTCATCAACGTGTCTAACTAACCTCATTCACCATCTCATCAACGTGTCTAACTAACCTCATTCACCATCTCATCAACGTGTCTAACTAACCTCATTCACCATCTCATCAACGTGTCTAACTAACCTCATTCACCATCTCATCAACGTGTCTAACTAACCTCATTCACCATCTCATCAACGTGTCTAACTAACCTCATTCACCATCTCATCAACGTGTCTAACTCACCTCATTCACCATCTCATCAACGTTTCTAACTAACCTCATTCACCATCTCATCAACGTGTCTAACTCACCTCATTCACCATCTCATCAACGTGTCTAACTAACCTCATTCACCATCTCATCAACGTGTCTAACTAACCTCATTCACCTCTCATCAACGTGTCTAACTAACCTCATTCACCATCTCATCAACGTGTCTAACTAACCTCATTCACCATCTCATCAACGTGTCTAACTAACCTCATTCACCATCTCATCAACGTGTCTAACTAACCTCATTCACCATCTCATCAACGTGTCTAACTAACCTCATTCACCATCTCATCAACGTGTCTAACTAACCTCATTCACCCTCTCATCAACGTGTCTAACTAACCTCATTCACCATCTCATCAACGTGTCTAACTAACCTCATTCACCATCTCATCAACGTGTCTAACTAACCTCATTCACCATCTCATCAACGTGTCTAACTCACCTCATTCACCATCTCATCAACGTGTCTAACCAACCTCATTCACCATCTCATCAACGTGTCTAACTCACCTCATTCACCATCTCATCAACGTGTCTAACTAACCTCATTCACCATCTCATCAACGTGTCAAACTAACCTCATTCACCCTCTCATCAACGTGTCTAACTAACCTCATTCACCATCTCATCAACGTGTCTAACTAACCTCATTCACCATCTCATCAACGTGTCTAACTAACCTCATTCACCATCTCATCAACGTGTCTAACTAACCTCATTCACCATCTCATCAACGTGTCTAACTAACCTCATTCACCATCTCATCAACGTGTCTAACTAACCTCATTCACCCTCTCATCAACGTGTCTAACTAACCTCATTCACCATCTCATCAACGTGTCTAACTAACCTCATTCACCATCTCATCAACGTGTCTAACTAACCTCATTCACCATCTCATCAACGTGTCTACTAACCTCATTCACCATCTCATCAACGTGTCTATCTAACCTCATTCACCATCTCATCAACGTGTCTAACTAACCTCATTCACCATCTCATCAACGTGTCTAACTCACCTCATTCACCATCTCATCAACGTGTCTAACTAACCTCATTCACCATCTCATCAACGTGTCTAACTAACCTCATTCACCCTCTCATCAACGTGTCTAACTAACCTCATTCACCATCTCATCAACGTGTCTAACTAACCTCATTCACCCTCTCATTCACCATCGCATCACGGTCTAACTAACCTCATTCACCATCTCATCAACGTGTCTAACTAACCTCATTCACCATCTCATCAACGTGTCTAACTAACCTCATTCACCATCTCATCAACGTTCTAACTAACCTCATTCACCATCTCATCAACGTGTCTAACTAACCTCATTCACCATCTCATCAACGTGTCTAACTAACCTCATTCACCATCTCATCAACGTGTCTAACTAACCTCATTCACCATCTCATCAACGTGTCTAACTAACCTCATTCACCATCTCATCAACGTGTCTAACTAACCTCATTCACCATCTCATCAACGTGTCTAACTAACCTCATTCACCATCTCATCAACGTGTCTAACTAACCTCATTCACCATCTCATCAACGTGTCTAACTAACCTCATTCACATCTCATCAACGTGTCTAACTAACCTCATTCACCATCTCATCAACGTGTCTAACTACCTCATTCACCATCTCATCAACGTGTCTAACTAACCTCATTCACCTCTCATCAACGTGTCTAACTAACCTCATTCACCATCTCATCAACGGGTCTAACTAACCTCATTCACCATCTCATCAACGTGTCTAACTACCTCATTCACCATCTCATCAACGTGTCTAACTACCTCATTCACCATCTCATCAACGTGTCTAACTAACCTCATTCACCATCTCATCAACGTGTCTAACTAACCTCATTCACCATCTCATCAACGTGTCTAACTAACCTCATTCACCATCTCATCAACGTGTCTAACTAACCTCATTCACCATCTCATCAACGTGTCTAACTAACCTCATTCACCATCTCATCAACGTGTCTAACTAACCTCATTCACCATCTCATCAACGTTGTCTAACTAACCTCATTCACCATCTCATCAACGTGTCTAACTAACCTCATTCACCATCTCATCAACGTGTCTAACTAACCTCATTCACCATCTCATCAACGTGTCTACTAACCTCATTCACCATCTCATCAACGTGTCTAACTAACCCTCATTCACCATCTCATCAACGTGTCTAACTAACCTCATTCACCATCTCATCAACGTGTCTAACTAACCTCATTCACCATCTCATCAACGTGTCTAACTAACCTCATTCACCCATCTCATCAACGTGTCTAACTAACCTCATTCACCATCTCATCAACGTGTCTAACTAACCTCATTCACCATCTCATCAACGTGTCTAACTAACCTCATTCACCATCTCATCAACGTGTCTAACTAACCTCATTCACCATCTCATCAACGTGTCTAACTAACCTCATTCACCATCTTCATCAACGTGTCTAACTAACCTCATTCACCATCTCATCAACGTGTCTAACTAACCTCATTCACCATCTCATCAACGTGTCTAACTAACCTCATTCACCATCTCATCAACGTGTCTAACTAACCTCATTCACCATCTCATCAACGTGTCTAACTAACCTCATTCACCATCTCATCAACGTGTCTAACTAACCTCATTCACCATCTCATCAACGTGTCTACTAACCTCATTCGCCATCTCATCAACGTGTCTAACTAACCTCATTCACCATCTCATCAACGTGTCTAACTAACCTCATTCGCCATCTCATCAACATGTCTAACTCACCTCATTCATCATCTCATCAACGTGTCTAACTAACCTCATTCACCATCTCATCAACGTGTCTAACTCACCTCATTCACCATCTCATCAACGTGTCTAACTAACCTCATTCACCATCTCATCAACGTGTCTAACTAACCTCATTCACCATCTCATCAACGTGTCTAACTAACCTCATTCACCATCTCATCAACGTGTCTAACTCACCTCATTCACCATCTCATCAACGTGTCTAACTAACCTCATTCACCATCTCATCAACGTGTCTAACTCACCTCATTCACCATCTCATCAACGTGTCTAACTAACCTCATTCACCATCTCATCAACGTGTCTAACTAACCTCATTCACCATCTCATCAACGTGTCTAATCATTCACCATCTCATCAACGTGTCTAACTCACCTCATTCACCATCTCATCAACGTGTCTAACTAACCTTCATTCACCCTCTCATCAACGTGTCTAACTACCTCATTCACCATCTCATCAACGGTCTAACTAACCTCATTCACCATCTCATCAACGTGTCTAACTAACCTCATTCACCATCTCATCAACGTGTCTAACTAACCTCATTCACCATCTCATCAACGTGTCTAACTAACCTCATTCACCATCTCATCAACGTGTCTAACTAACCTCATTCATCATCTCATCAACGTGTCTAACTAACCTCATTCACCATCTCATCAACGTGTCTAACTAAACCTCATTCACCATCTCATCAACGTGTCTAACTAACCTCATTCACCATCTCATCAACGTGTCTACTACTCATTCACCATCTCATCAACGTGTCTAACTAACCTCATTCACCATCTCATCAACGTGTCTAACTACCTCATTCACCCTCTCATCAACGTGTCTAACTCAACCTCATTCACCATCTCATCAACGTGTCTAACTAACCTCATTCACCATCTCATCAACGTGTCTAATACCTCATTCACCATCTCATCAACGTGTCTAACTAACTCATTCACCATCTCATCAACGTGTCTAACTAACCTCATTCACCATCTCATCAACGTGTCTAACTAACCTCATTCACCATCTCATCAACGTGTCTAACTAACCTCATTCACCATCTCATCAACGTGTCTAACTAACCTCATTCACCATCTCATCAACGTGTCTAACTAACCTCATTCACCATCTCATCAACGTGTCTAACTAACCTCATTCACCATCTCATCAACGTGTCTAACTAACCTCATTCACCATCTCATCAACGTGTCTAACTAACCTCATTCACCATCTCATCAACGTGTCTACTAACCTCATCACCATCTCATCAAGTGTCTAACTAACCTCATTCACCATCTCATCAACGTGTCTAACTAACCTTCCCATTCACCATCTTCCTCTCATCAACGTGTCTAACTAACCTCATTCACCATCTCATCAACGTGTCTAACTAACCTCATTCACCATCTCATCAACGTGTCTAACTAACCTCATTCACCATCTCATCAACGTGTCTAACTAACCTCATTCACCCTCTCATCAACGTGTCTAACTAACCTCATTCACCATCTCATCAACGTGTCTAACTAACCTCATTCACCATCTCATCAACGTGTCTAACTAACCTCATTCACCATCTCATCAACGTGTCTAACTAACCTCATTCACCATCTCATCAACGTGTCTAACTAACCTCATTCACCATCTCATCAACGTGTCTAACTAACCTCATTCACCATCTCATCAACGTGTCTAACTAACCTCATTCACCATCTCATCAACGTGTCTAACTAACCTCATTCACCATCTCATCAACGTGTCTAACTAACCTCATTCACCATCTCATCAACGTGTCTAACTAACCTCATTCACCATCTCATCAACGTGTCTAACTAACCTCATTCACCATCTCATCAACGTGTCTAACTAACCTCATTCACCATCTCATCAACGTGTCTAACTACCTCATTCACCATCTCATCAACGTGTCTTAACTAACCTCATTCACCTCTCATCAAGTGTCTAACTAACCTCATTCACCATCTCATCAACGTGTCTACTAACCTCATTCCACCCATCTCATCAACGATGTCTAACTAACCTCATTCACCATCTCATCAAACGTGTCTAACTCACCTCATCACCATCTCATCAACGTGTCTAACTAACCTCATTCACCATCTCATCAACGTGTCTAACTAACCTCATTCACCTTCTCATCAACGTGTCTAACTAACCTCATTCACCATCTCATCAACGTGTCTAACTAACCTCATTCACCATCTCATCAACGTGGTCTAACTAACCTCATTCACCATCTCATCAACATGTCTACTAACCTCATTCACCATCTCATCAACGTGTCTAAATAACCTCATTCACCATCTCATCAACGTGTCTTAACTAACACCTCATGTCACCCTCTCATCAACGTGTTCTAACTAACCTCATTCGCCATCTCATCAACGTGTCTAACTAACCTCATTCGCCATCTCATCAACGTGTCTAACTAACCTCATTCAGCCATCTCATCAACATGTCTAACTCACCTCATTCATCATCTCATCAACGTGTCTAACTAACCTCATTCACCATCTCATCAACGTGTCTAACTCACCTCATTCACCATCTCATCAACGTGTCTAACTAACCTCATTCACCATCTCATCAACGTGTCTAACTAACCTCATTCACCATCTCATCAACGTGTCTAACTAACCTCATTCACCATCTCATCAACGTGTCTAACTCACCTCATTCACCATCTCATCAACGTGTCTAACTAACCTCATTCACCATCTCATCAACGTGTCTAACTCACCTCATTCACCATCTCATCAACGTGTCTAACTAACCTCATTCACCATCTCATCAACGTGTCTAACTAACCTCATTCACCATCTCATCAACGTGTCTAATCATTCACCATCTCATCAACGTGTCTAACTCACCTCATTCACCATCTCATCAACGTGTCTAACTAACCTCATTCACCCTCTCATCAACGTGTCTAACTACCTCATTCACCATCTCATCAACGTCTACTAACCTCATTCACCATCTCATCAACTGTCTAACTAACCTCATTCACCATCTCATCAACGTGTCTAACTAACCTCATTCACCATCTCATCAACGTGTCTAACTAACCTCATTCACCATCTCATCAACGTGTCTAACTAACCTCATTCACCATCTCATCAACGTGTCTAACTAACCTCATTCACCATCTCATCAACGTGTCTAACTAACCTCATTCACCATCTCATCAACGTGTCTAACTAACCTCATTCACCATCTCATCAACGTGTCTAACTAACCTCATTCACCATCTCATCAACGTGTCTAACTAACCTCATTCACCATCTCATCAACGTGTCTAACTAACCTCATTCACCATCTCATCAACGTGTCTAATACTCATTCACCATCTCACACGTGTCTACTCACCTCATTCACCATCTCAGCACGTGTCTAACTAACCTCATTCACCATCTCATCAACGTGTCTAACTAACCTCATTCACCATCTCATCAACGTGTCTAACTAACCTCATTCACCATCTCATCAACGTGTCTAACTAACCTCATTCACCATCTCATCAACGTGTCTAACTCACCTCATTCACCATCTCATCAACGTGTCTAACTAACCTCATTCACCATCTCATCAACGTGTCTAACTAACCTCATTCACCATCTCATCAACGTGTCTAACTAACCTCATTCACCATCTCATCAACGTGTCTAACTAACCTCATTCACCATCTCATCAACGTGTCTAACTAACCTCATTCACCATCTCATCAACGTGTCTAACTAACCTCATTCACCATCTCATCAACGTGTCTAACTACCTCATTCACCATCTCATCAACGTGTCTAACTAACCTCATTCACCATCTCATCAAACGTGTCTAACTAACCTCATTCACCATCTCATCAACGTGTCTAACTAACCTCATTCACCATCTCATCAACGTGTCTAACTAACCTCATTCACCATCTCATCAACGTGTCTAACTAACCTCATTCACCATCTCATCAACGTGTCTAACTAACCTCATTCACCATCTCATCAACGTGTCTAACTAACCTCATTCACCATCTCATCAACGTGTCTAACTAACCTCATTCACCATCTCATCAACGTGTCTAACTAACCTCATTCCACCATCTCATCAACGTGTCTAACTAACCTCATTCACCATCTCATCCAACGTGTCTAACTAACCTCATTCACCATCTCATCAACGTGTCTACTAACCTCATTCACCCTCATCACTTACCTCATTCATCACCATCACGTGTCTAACTAACCTCATTCACCATCTCATCAACGTGTCTAACTAACCTCATTCACCATCTCATCAACGTGTCTAACTAACCTCATTCACCATCTCATCAACGTGTCTAAACTAACCTCATTCACCATCTCATCAACGTGTCTAACTAACCTCATTCACCATCTCATCAACGTGTCTAACTAACCTTCATTCACCATCTCATCAACGTGTCTAACTAACCTCATTCACCATCTCATCAACGTGTCTACTAACCTCATTCACCCCTCACGTTCTAACCTCATTCACCATCTCATCAACGTGTCTAACTAACCTCATTCACCATCTCATCAACGTGTCTAACTAACCTCATTCACCATCTCATCAACGTGTCTAACTAACCTCATTCACCATCTCATCAACGTGTCTAACTAACCTCATTCACCATCTCATCAACGTGTCTAACTAACCTCATTCACCATCTCATCAACGTGTCTAACTCACCTCATTCACCATCTCATCAACGTGTCTAACTAACCTCATTCCACCATCTCATCAACGTGTCTAACTAACCTCATTCACCATCTCATCAACGTGTCTAACTAACCTCATTCACCATCTCATCAACGTGTCTAACTAACCTCATTCACCATCTCATCAACGTGTCTAACTAACCTCATTCACCATCTCATCAACGTGTCTAACTAACCTCATTCACCATCTCATCAACGTGTCTAACTAACCTCATTCACCATCTCATCAACGTGTCTAACTAACCTCATTCACCATCTCATCAACGTGTCTAACTAACCTCATTCACCATCTCATCCAACGTGTCTAACTAACCTCATTCACCATCTCATCAACGTGTCTAACTAACCTCATTCACCATCTCATCAACGTGTCTAACTAACCTCATTCACCATCTCATCAACGTGTCTAACTAACCTCATTCACCATCTCATCAACGTGTCTAACTAACCTCATTCACCATCTCATCAACGTGTCTAACTAACCTCATTCACCATCTCATCAACGTGTCTAACTAACCTCATTCACCATCTCATCAACGTGTCTAACTAACCTCATTCACCATCTCATCAACGTGTCTAACTAACCTCATTCACCATCTCATCAACGTGTCTAACTAACCTCATTCACCATCTCATCAACGTGTCTAACTAACCTCATTCACCATCTCATCAACGTGTCTAACTAACCTCATTCACCATCTCATCAACGTGTCTAACTAACCTCATTCACCATCTCATCAACGTGTCTAACTAACCTCATTCACCATCTCATCAACGTGTCTAACTAACCTCATTCACCATCTCATCAACGTGTCTAACTAACCTCATTCACCATCTCATCAACGTGTCTAACTAACCTCATTCACCATCTCATCAACGTGTCTAACTAACCTCATTCACCATCTCATCAACGTGTCTAACTAACCTCATTCACCATCTCATCAACGTGTCTAACTAACCTCATTCACCATCTCATCAACGTGTCTAACTAACCTCATTCACCATCTCATCAACGTGTCTAACTAACCTCATTCACCATCTCATCAACGTGTCTAACTAACCTCATTCACCATCTCATCAACGTGTCTAACTAACCTCATTCACCATCTCATCAACGTGTCTAACTAACCTCATTCACCATCTCATCAACGGGTCTAACTAACCTCATTCACCATCTCATCAACGTGTCTAACTAACTCATTCACCATCTATCAACGTGGTCTAACTCCACCATTCACCATCTCATCAACGTGTCTAACTAACCTCATTCACCATCTCATCAACGTGTCTAACTAACCTCATTCACCATCTCATCAACGTGTCTAACTAACCTCATTCACCATCTCATCAACGTGTCTAACTAACCTCATTCACCATCTCATCAACGTGTCTAACTAACCTCATTCACCATCTCATCAACGTGTCTAACTAACCTCATTCACCATCTCATCAACGTGTCTAACTAACCTCATTCACCATCTCATCAACGTTCTAACTAACCTCATTCACCATCTCATCAACGTGTCTAACTAACCTCATTCCATTCACCATCTCATCAACGTGTCTAACTAACCTCATTCACCATCTCATCAACGTGTCTACTACCTCATTCACCATCTCATCAACGTGTCTAACTAACCTCATTCACCATCTCATCAACGTGTCTAACTAACCTCATTCACCATCTCATCAACGTGTCTAACTAACCTCATTCACCATCTCATCAACGTGTCTACTAACTAACCTCATTCACCATCTCATCAACGTGTCTAACTAACCTCATGCACCATCTCATCAACGTGTCTAACTAACCTCATTCACCATCTCATCAACGTGTCTAACTAACCTCATTCACCATCTCATCAACGTGTCTAACTAACCTCATTCACCATCTCATCAACGTGTCTAACTAACCTCATTCACCATCTCATCAACGTGTCTAACTAACCTCATTCACCATCTCATCAACGTGTCTAACTAACCTCATTCACCATCTCATCAACGTGTCTAACTAACCTCATTCACCATCTCATCAACGTGTCTAACTAACCTCATTCACCATCTCATCAACGTGTCTAACTAACCTCATTCACCATCTCATCAACGTGTCTAACTAACCTCATTCACCATCTCATCAACGTGTCTAACTAACCTCATTCACCATCTCATCAACGTGTCTAACTAACCTCATTCACCATCTCATCAACGTGTCTAACTAACCTCATTCACCATCTCATCAACGTGTCTAACTAACCTCATTCACCATCTCATCAACGTGTCTAACTAACCTCATTCACCATCTCATCAACGTGTCTAACTAACCTCATTCACCATCTCATCAACGTGTCTAACTAACCTCATTCACCATCTCATCAACGTGTCTAACTAACCTCATTCACCATCTCATCAACGTGTCTAACTAACCTCATTCACCATCTCATCAACGTGTCTAACTAACCTCATTCACCATCTCATCAACGTGTCTAACTAACCTCATTCACCATCTCATCAACGTGTCTAACTAACCTCATTCACCATCTCATCAACGTGTCTAACTAACCTCATTCACCATCTCATCAACGTGTCTAACTAACCTCATTCACCATCTCATCAACGTGTCTAACTAACCTCATTCACCATCTCATCAACGTGTCTAACTAACCTCATTCACCATCTCATCAACGTGTCTAACTAACCTCATTCACCATCTCATCAACGTGTCTAACTAACCTCATTCACCATCTCATCAACGTGTCTAACTAACCTCATTCACCATCTCATCAACGTGTCTAACTAACCTCATTCACCATCTCATCAACGTGTCTAACTAACCTCATTCACCATCTCATCAACGTGTCTAACTAACCTCATTCACCATCTCATCAACGTGTCTAACTAACCTCATTCACCATCTCATCAACGTGTCTAACTAACCTCATTCACCATCTCATCAACGTGTCTAACTAACCTCATTCACCATCTCATCAACGTGTCTAACTAACCTCATTCACCATCTCATCAACGTGTCTAACTAACCTCATTCACCATCTCATCAACGTGTCTAACTAACCTCATTCACCATCTCATCAACGTGTCTAACTAACCTCATTCACCATCTCATCAACGTGTCTAACTAACCTCATTCACCATCTCATCAACGTGTCTAACTAACCTCATTCACCATCTCATCAACGTGTCTAACTAACCTCATTCACCATCTCATCAACGTGTCTAACTAACCTCATTCACCATCTCATCAACGGGTCTAACTAACCTCATTCACCATCTCATCAACGTGTCTAACTACCTCATTCACCATCTCATCAACGTGTCTACTAACCTCATTCACCATCTCATCAACGTGTCTAACTAACCTCAATTCACCATCTCATCAACGTGTCTAACCTAACCTCATTCACCATCTCATCAACGTGTCTAACGAACCTCATTCACCATCTCATCAACGTGTCTAACTAACCTCAATTCACCATCTCATCAACGTGTCTAACTAACCTCATTCACCATCTCATCAACGTGTCTAACTAACCTCATTCACCATCTCATCAACGTGTCTAACTAACCTCATTCACCATCTCATCAACGTGTCTAACTAACCTCATTCACCATCTCATCAACGTGTCTAACTAACCTCATTCACCATCTCATCAACGTGTCTACACCTCATTCAACCATCTCATCAACGTGTCTAACACTCATTCACCATCTCAATCAACGTGTCTAACTCACCTCATTCACCATCTCATCAACGTGTCTAACTAACCTCATTCACCATCTCATCAACGTGTCTAACTAACCTCATTCACCATCTCATCAACGTGTCTAATCATTCACCATCTCATCAACGTGTCTAACTAACCTCATTCACCATCTCATCAACGTGTCTAACTAACCTCATTCACCATCTCATCAACGTGTCTAACTAACCTCATTCACCATCTCATCAACGTGTCTAACTAACCTCATTCACCATCTCATCAACGTGTCTAACTAACCTCATTCACCATCTCATCAACGTGTCTAACTAACCTCATTCACCATCTCATCAACGTGTCTAACTAACCTCATTCACCATCTCATCAACGTGTCTAACTAACCTCATTCACCATCTCATCAACGTGTCTAACTAACCTCATTCACCATCTCATCAACGTGTCTAACTAACCTCATTCACCATCTCATCAACGTGTCTAACTAACCTCATTCACCATCTCATCAACGTGTCTAACTAACCTCATTCACCATCTCATCAACGTGTCTAACTAACCTCATTCACCATCTCATCAACGTGTCTAACTAACCTCATTCACCATCTCATCCAACGTGTCTAACTCACCTCATTCACCATCTCATCAACGTGTCTAACTACCTCATTCACCATCTCATCAACGTGTCTAACTAACCTCATTCACCATCTCATCAACGTGTCTAATCATTCACCATCTCATCAACGTGTCTAACTCAACCTCATTCACCATCTCATCAACGTGTCTAACTAACCTCATTCACCTCTCATCAACGTGTCTAACTAACCTCATTCACCCTCTCATCAACGTGTCTAACTAACCTCATTCACCATCTCATCAACGTGTCTAAACTAACCTCATTCACCATCTCATCACGTGTCTAACTAACCTCATTCACCATCTATCAGGTCTAACTAACCTCATTCACCACTCATCAACGTGTCTACTAACCTCATTCACCATCTCATCACGTGTCTAACTAACCTCATTCACCATCTCATCAACGTGTCTAACTAACCTCATTTCACCATCTCATCAAGCGTGTCTAACTAACCTCATTCACCATCTCATCAACGTGTCTAACTAACCTCATTCACCCTCTCATCAACGTGTCTAACTAACCTCATTCACCATCTCATCAACGGTCTAACTAACCTCATTCACCATCTCATCAACGTGTCTAACTAACCTCATTCACCATCTCATCACGTGTCTAACTAACCTCATTCACCATCTCATCAACGTGTCTAACTAACCTCATTCACCATCTCATCAACGTGTCTAACTAACCTCATTCACCATCTCATCAACGTGTCTAACTAACCTCATTCACCATCTCATCAACGTGTCTAACTAACCTCATTCACCATCTCATCAACGTGTCTACTAACTCTTCACCATCTCACACGTGTCAACTAACCTCATTCACCTCATCAACGTGTCTAACTAACCTCATTCACCATCTCATCAACGTGTCTAACTAACCTCATTCACCATCTCATCAACGTGTCTAACTAACCTCATTCACCATCTCATCAACGTGTCTAACTAACCTCATTCACCATCTCATCAACGTGTCTAACTACCTCATTCACCATCTCATCAACGTGTCTAACTAACCTCATTCACCATCTCATCAACGTGTCTAACTAACCTCATTCACCATCTCATCAACGTGTCTAACTAACCTCATTCACCATCTCATCAACGTGTCTAACTAACCTCATTCACCATCTCATCAACGTGTCTAACTAACCTCATTCACCATCTCATCAACGTGTCTAACTAACCTCATTCACCATCTCATCAACGTGTCTAACTAACCTCATTCACCATCTCATCAACGTGTCTAACTAACCTCATTCACCATCTCATCAACGTGTCTAACTAACCTCATTCACCATCTCATCAACGTGTCTAACTAACCTCATTCACCATCTCATCAACGTGTCTAACTAACCTCATTCACCATCTCATCAACGTGTCTAACTAACCTCATTCACCATCTCATCAACGTGTCTAACTAACCTCATTCACCATCTCATCAACGTGTCTAACTAACCTCATTCACCATCTCATCAACGTGTCTAACTAACCTCATTCACCATCTCATCAACGTGTCTAACTAACCTCATTCACCATCTCATCAACGTGTCTAACTAACCTCATTCACCATCTCATCAACGTGTCTAACTAACCTCATTCACCATCTCATCAACGTGTCTAACTAACCTCATTCACCATCTCATCAACGTGTCTAACTAACCTCATTCACCATCTCATCAACGTGTCTAACTAACCTCATTCACCATCTCATCAACGTGTCTAACTAACCTCATTCACCATCTCATCAACGTGTCTAACTAACCTCATTCACCATCTCATCAACGTGTCTAACTCACCTCATTCACCATCTCATCAACGTGTCTAACTAACCTCATTCACCATCTCATCAACGTGTCTAACTAACCTCATTCACCATCTCATCAACGTGTCTAACTAACCTCATTCACCATCTCATCAACGTGTCTAACTAACCTCATTCACCATCTCATCAACGTGTCTAACTAACCTCATTCACCATCTCATCAACGTGTCTAACTAACCTCATTCACCATCTCATCAACGTGTCTAACTCACCTCATTCACCATCTCATCAACGTGTCTAACTAACCTCATTCCACCATCTCATCACGTGTCTAACTAACCTCATTCACCTATCTCCATCAACGTGTCTAACTAACTTCATCCCATCTCATCAACGTGTCTAACTCACCTCATTCACCATCTCATCAACGTGTATAACTAACCTCATTCACCTCTCATCAACGTGTCTAACTAACCTCATTCACCATCTCCATCAACGGTCTAACTAACCTCATTCACCATCTCATCAACGTGTCTACTAACCTCATTCACCATCTCATCAACGTGTCTAACTAACCTCATTCACCATCTCATCACGTGTCTAACTAACCTCATTCACCATCTCATCAACGTGTCTAACTAACCTCATTCACCCATCTCATCAACGTGTCTAACTAACCTCATTCACCATCTCATCACGTGTCTAACTAACCTCATTCACCATCTCATCACAAGTGTCTAACTAACCTCATTCACCATCTCATCAACGTGTCTAAGCTAACCTCATTCACCATCTCATCAACGTGTCTAACTAACCTCATTCACCATCTCATCAACGTGTCTAACTAACCTCATTCACCATCTCATCAACGTGTCTAACTAACCTCATTCACCATCTCATCAACGTGTCTAATCATTCACCATCTCATCAACGTGTCTAACTAACCTCATTCACCCTCTCATCAACGTGTCTAACTAACCTCATTCACCATCTCATCAACGTGTCTAACTAACCTCATTCACCATCTCATCAACGTGTCTAACTAACCTCATTCACCATCTCATCAACGTGTCTAACTAACCTCATTCACCATCTCATCAACGTGTCTAACTAACCTCATTCACCATCTCATCAACGTGTCTAACTAACCTCATTCACCATCTCATCAACGTGTCTAACTAACCTCATTCACCATCTCATCAACGTGTCTAACTAACCTCATTCACCATCTCATCAACGTGTCTAACTAACCTCATTCACCATCTCATCAACGTGTCTAACTAACCTCATTCACCATCTCATCAACGTGTCTAACTAACCTCATTCACCATCTCATCAACGTGTCTAACTAACCTCATTCACCATCTCATCAACGTGTCTAACTAACCTCATTCACCATCTCATCAACGTGTCTAACTAACCTCATTCACCATCTCATCAACGTGTCTAACTAACCTCATTCACCATCTCATCAACGTGTCTAACTAACCTCATTCACCATCTCATCAACGTGTCTAACTAACCTCATTCACCATCTCATCAACGTGTCTAACTAACCTCATTCACCATCTCATCAACGTGTCTAACTAACCTCATTCACCATCTCATCAACGTGTCTAACTAACCTCATTCACCATCTCATCAACGTGTCTAACTAACCTCATTCACCATCTCATCAACGTGTCTAACTAACCTCATTCACCATCTCATCAACGTGTCTAACTAACCTCATTCACCATCTCATCAACGTGTCTAACTAACCTCATTCACCATCTCATCAACGTGTCTAACTAACCTCATTCACCATCTCATCAACGTGTCTAACTAACCTCATTCACCATCTCATCAACGTGTCTAACTAACCTCATTCACCATCTCATCAACGTGTCTAACTAACCTCATTCACCATCTCATCAACGTGTCTAATCATTCACCATCTCATCAACGTGTCTAATCATTCACCATCTCATCAACGTGTCTAACTAACCTCATTCACCCTCTCATCAACGTGTCTAACTAACCTCATTCACCATCTCATCAACGTGTCTAACTAACCTCATTCACCATCTCATCAACGTGTCTAACTAACCTCATTCACCATCTCATCAACGTGTCTAACTAACCTCATTCACCATCTCATCAACGTGTCTAACTAACCTCATTCACCATCTCATCAACGGTCTAACTAACCTCATTCACCATCTCATCAACGTGTCTAACTAACCTCAATTCACCATCTCATCAACGTGTCTAACTAACCTCATTCACCATCTCATCAACATTCAACTAACCTCATTCACCATCTCATCACACGTGTCTAACTACCTCATTCACCCATCTCATCAACGTGTCTAACTAACCTCATTCACCATCTCATCAACGTGTCTAACTAACCTCATTCACCATCTCATCACGTGTCTAACTAACCTCATTCACCATCTCATCAACGTGTCTAACTAACCTCATTCACCATCTCATCAACGTGTCTAACTAACCTCATTCACCATCTCATCAACGTGTCTAACTAACCTCATTCACCATCTCATCAACGTGTCTAACCTAACCTCACTTCACCATCTCATCAACGTGTCTAACTAACCTCATTCACCATCTCATCAACGTGTCTAACTAACCTCATTCACCATCTCATCAACGTGTCTAACTAACTCATTCACCATCTCATCAACGTGGTCTAACTAACCTCATTCACCATCTCATCACACGTGTCTAACTACCTCATTACCATCTCCTCACGTGTCTAACTACCTCATTCACCACTCATCAACGTGTCTAACTAACCTCATTCACCATCTCATCAACGTGTCTAACTAACCTCATTCACCATCTCATCAACGTGTTAACTAACCTCATTCACCATCTCCACGTTCTAAACTAACCTCATTCACCATCCTCATCAACGTGTCTAACTACCTCATTCACCATTCATCAACGTGTCTAACTAACCTCATTCACCATCTCATCAACGTGTCTAAACTAACCTCATTCACCATCTCATCAACGTGTCTAACTAACCTCATTCACCATCTCATCAACGTGTCTAACTAACCTCATTCACCATCTCATCAACGTGTCTAACTAAACCGCATTCACCATCTCATCAACGTGTCTAACTAACCTCATTCACCATCTCATCAACGTGTCTAACTAACCTCATTCACCATCTCATCAACGTTGTCTAACTAACCTCATTCACCATCTCATCAACGTGTCTAACTAACCTCATTCACCATCTCATCAACGTGTCTAACAACCTCATTCACCATCTCATCAACGTGTCTAACTAACCTCATTCACCATCTCATCAACGTGTCTAACTAACCTCATTCACCATCTCATCAACGTGGTCTAACTAACCTCATTCACCATCTCATCAACGTGTCTAACTAACCTCATTCACCATCTCATCAACGTGTCTAACTAACCTCATTCACCATCTCATCAACGTGTCTAACTAACCTCATTCACCATCTCATCAACGTGTCTAACTCACCTCATTCACCATCTCATCAACGTGTCTAACTAACCTCATTCACCATCTCATCAACGTGTCTAACTAACCTCATTCACCATCTCATCAACGTGTCTAACTAACCTCATTCACCATCTCATCAACGTGTCTAACTAACCTCATTCACCATCTCATCAACGTGTCTAACTAACCTCATTCACCATCTCATCAACGTGTCTAACTAACCTCATTCACCATCTCATCAACGTGTCTAACTAACCTCATTCACCATCTCATCAACGTGTCTAACTAACCTCATTCACCATCTCATCTGCTGTTGCTTCATGTCCTTCCTTTATTTACCTGCTTCAGTGGCGTCTTTTAGCATGTGGCTGTATCACAATCGGCCCTTATTGGGAGCCCCATAGGGCTGCGCACAACTGGCCCAGCGTCGTCCGGGTTTGTCCGGGGTAGGCCAGCGTCGTCCGGGTTTGGCCGGGGTAGGCCGCCATTGTAAATAAGAATTTCTTCTTAAAACTGACTTGCCTCGTTAAATAAAGGTTCAATAAAAAATATATATATTTCATATTTGCCTAGTTAAAAATCTTCTTTGGGATTGGTGTCCCTTCCACGAGAAAGCTGAACTAATGTTTGCTAATGAGATTAGCATGAGGTTGAACTAATGTAGGCTAATGAGATTAGCATAAGGTTGAACTAATGTAGGCTAATGAGATTAGCATAAGGTTGAACTAATGTAGGCTAATGAGATTAGCATGAGGTTGTACTAATGTAGGCTAATGAGATTAGCATGAGGTTGAACTAATGTAGGCTAATGAGATTAGCATAAGGTTGAACTAATGTAGGCTAATGAGATTAGCATAAGGTTGAACTAATGTAGGCTAATGAGATTAGCATGAGGTTGAACTAATGTAGGCTAATGAGATTAGCATAAGGTTGTACTAATGTAGGCTAATGAGATTAGCATGAGGTTGAACTAATGTAGGCTAATGAGATTAGCATGAGGTTGTACGTAACAAGAACATTTCCCAGGACATAGACATATCTGTGTTAACAAACCTCCAAATGAGCTTCAACGCCATACAACACTCCTTTCGTGGCCTCCAACTGCTCCTAAATGCTAGTAAAATTAAATGCATGCTCTTCAAACGATCGCTGCCCACACACCTGCCCGCCCGACTAACATCACTACTCTGGACGGTTCTGACTTAGAATACGTGGACAACTACAAATACTTAGGTGTTTGGTTAGACTGTAAAGTCTCCTTCCAGACTCACATTAAGCATCTCCAATCCAAATCTAGAATCGGCTTCCTATTTAGCAACAAAGCATCCTTTCACTCATGCTGCCAAACATACCCTCATAAAACTGACCATCCTACCGATTGACTTCGGCGATGTCATTTACAAAATATCCTCCAACACTCTACTCAGCATATTGGATGCAGTCTATCACAGTGCCATCTGTTTTGTCACCAATGCCCCAAATGCTACCCACCACTGTGACCTGTATGCTCTCGTTGGCTGGTCCTCGCTACATATTCATCGCCAAACCCACCTGCTCCAGGTCATCTATAAGTCTTTGCTAGGTAAAGCTAGGTAAAGCTAGGTAAAGCTCTGCCTTATCTCAGTTCACTCCCCCTTTGTTTTTCTACTGTGTTATTGACTTGACTTGTTAATTGTTTACTCCATGTGTAACTCTTTGTTGTCTGCTCACACTGCTATGCTTTATCTTGGCCAGGTCGCAGTTGCAAATGAGAACTTGTTCTCAACTAGCCTACCTGGTTAAATAAAGGTGTTCTCAACTGGCCTACCTGGTTAAATAAAGGTGTTCTCAACTAGCCTACCTGGTTAAATAAAGGTGTTCTCAACTAGCCTACCTGGTTAAATAAAGGTGTTCTCAACTAGCCTACCTGGTTAAATAAAGGTGTTCTCAACTAGCCTACCTGGTTAAATAAAGGTGTTCTCAACTAGCCTACCCGGTTAAATAAAGGTGAAATAAAAAAATAAAAAATAAAAAACTGGTCACTATAGCAACACCCATCCATAGCACGCACTCCAGCAGGTATATTTCACTGGTCACCCCCAAAGCCAACACTTCCTTTGGCCGCCTTTCCTTCCAGTTCTCGGCTGCCAATGACTGGAACGGATTTCAAAAATCACTGAAGTTGGAGCTTTATATCTCCCTCACTAACTTTAAGCGTCAGCTGTCAGAGCAGCTTACCGATCGCTGCAGCTGTACATAGCCCATCTGAAAATAGCCCATCCAAACAACTACCTACCTCATCCCCAGATTTGTTTTTGTTTTTCTGCTCTCTTGCACACCAGTATTTCTACTTGCACATCCTCATCTGCACATATCCCGTATCTCTCATTTCTCCTGCATTTCAAAGATGGTACAAAAAAATACAAACGAACAGTTGTTTTTTTCTTTGTATTATCTTTTACCAGATCTATTGTGTTATATTCTCCTACATTCCTTTCACATTTCCATAAACTTCAAAGTGTTTCCTTTCAAATGGTACCAAGAATATGCATATCCTTGCTTCAGGTCCTGAGCTGCAGGCAGTTAGATTTGGGTATGTCATTGTAGGTGAAAATTGAAACAAAGGGGCATATTTGTTTAAAATTTTTGCCTAAAATGACAATAACCGTTCTTTACACAGAAAAAAAACAACCGTTCTTTTGTATTTTTTTTCGTACCATCTTTGAAAAGCAAGAGAAAGGCTGTAATGTATTATTCCAGCCCAGGTGTAATTTAGATGTTATCCATTAGATGGCAGCAATGTATGTGCAAAGTTTTAGACTGATCCAATGAACCATTGCATTTCTGTTGAAAAATGTTGTATCGAGACTGCCCAAATGTGCCTAGTGTGTTTATTAATAACCTTTCATATTCAAAATTATGCACTCTCCTCAAACAACAGCATGGCATTATTTTACTGTTGTCACGGCTCCTCCTCTGCAGTGCAGGGGCGGTTCCTCCTGCAGGCAGAGGAGGGTCGTTAGTGATTGGAGTCACCTGGGCTCAGGGTATTTAAACGGCTTCTCTAATCACTCTTCTCTCTCTGCTCCTCCAGCTATGATCCTGTTGTGTTTGTTCTTTTGTAGTTTTACGTAGTTTTCACTCAGTCAGTCACACACACAGATTCACGCATCCCTGCACTTTACATACACCTCACATTATGATACTTCCACACCTCATTCCTTTTTCTTAGTTTAAAGTTGTTGGTTTATAATAAAGAACCTTTTTGATTGGCCGATACCTGTTGTTCGCATCCCCTCATTTTTGCCTCAGGCTATGAGCCAGCCTGTGACACTGTAAATTGGACAGTGCAGTTAGATTAACAAGACTTTAAGCTTTCTGCCAATATCAGATATGTCTATGTCCTGGAAAATGTTCTTGTTACTTACAACCTCATGCTAATCGCATTAGCCTACATTAGCTCAACCATCCCGTAGTAGGGACAACCAACCCAAAGAAGCCTTAAACAAATGTAGTTTCTACTGACAATTGAGATGTGTAAACTATGGCATAAGAGGAGGACGAGCGCAAAAAAAAAGGCAAATGTAATTTCGATTGAGGCAATAATGAGCGAGCTAGGATGGACATAGTCAACTATTTGTTCAGCAATTTTTAAGTGTACAGTGACATAATTCAGAATTCTCCCTGTACACCAAGTCAGAACCATAGGGTATATAAGGGTATATGAAATATCTTACAATATTCAATGATTACATTTCCCTAAAACAGGCTATGGGCTACATGTGCACCTCCATGTCAAAACAGTAGGGTAAATTATGAGGGTGAAAGTGACCTAAATTTTAGGGTAAGACACATGGGCTACTAACAGCTTACTACACAACATACACTTAGTATTACATTCTTAGCTACAGTATACATATATCCCTTGAATATAACACATTTTATGCAACAGCATACAATACATTTTTGGACTCACTTTGTTGTGCTTTGCTCACTTGAACAGGAAGGTGGCGCTGCGGTCCTTTGTGGGAAAATTTTGTCATCAAACATAGTCATCAAAGTCTGGCATTTTCTGGATTTATGGTGCTTTCAAGACAGCTCGGAACTCGGGGAAAAAAACAAGGTTGAATCATGACATCAGTGATCTTCAGGTCGGAGTTCTAGAAAGAGGCCCGAGTTCCTAACTTGGAATCATGACATCAGTGATCTTCAGGTCGGAGCTCTAGAAAGAAGCCAGAGTTCCCGACTTGGAATCATGACATCAGTGATCTCCAGGTCGGAGCTCTAGAAAGAGGCCAGAGTTCCCCACTTGGAATCATGACATCAGTGATCTCCAGGTCGGAGCTCTAGAAAGAGGCCGGAGTTCCCCACTTGGAATCATGACATCAGTGATCTTCAGGTCGGAGCTCTAGAAAGAGGCCGGAGTTCCCCACTTGGAATCATGACATCAGTGATCTTCAGGTCGGAGCTCTAGAAAGAGGCCGGAGTTCCCCACTTGGAATCATGACATCAGTGATCTTCAGGTCGGAGCTCTAGAAAGAGGCCGGAGTTCCTGACTTGGAATTTCAAGTTGGATGACCGTTCAAAACATATTTTCCCAGTCGAAGCTTGTTTTTTTCGCAGTTCCGAGTTTCCAGTTGTTTTGAACGCGGCAGAAGTCATGCTGGATTGACAGCATGGCCAATGTTGAATGTTTGTTATTTTAAGCTTGGAACAGAGACCTATAAAAAAACTGACTTGGACCACACAGCCACTCCACTGAATAGCAGGCTAGTGATTGCTTTGCAAGGCTTGCAGTTAGCCACTGATTCCTTCCAAACTTCTCATTGTTGAGTTTGCGATTTGCAACTTGTTGTGTAATGTTTATGTCCAATGGCCCATGAGCACAGATCAATTTTGTCTATAATTTCTCTTCATAATTTCTCTTCATACGGGAATGATTGATATTTTCCAGTAGATTGTCATCTTCATGATAATGACTGCTAGCTTGCTAGCTAAGATTTTGAAAGTATGATACTGACATGATCAGTCCAATCAAAGCGTCCGTAGATATCACATGATTTGATGTCTTTTTATCTATGGCCAATGACCACAGATAAAAGCCTTCTTGCATTCGCAGTTCTAATGTAACTCTATGGTAGCACCCAAGGAGCTTGAATTGTTGAGCTCTACCCATAGATTTAGTGGTGACATAGTGTCCCCATGAGTGAGAGAACACTGAGCCAATCACGGCGCAACTAGAGAACATTACCAACCCCTATGCTCTGTACTTTCCGCTGGCTGCCTCACCACCACAGAAAGCACTGAGCTAGGCTGAATCACCACCACAGAAAGCACTGAGCTAGGCTGAATCACCACCACAGAAAGCACTGAGCTAGGCTGAATCACCACCACAGAAAGCACTGAGCTAGGCTGAATCACCACCACAGAAAGCACTGAGCTAGGCTGAATCACCACCACAGAAAGCACTGAGCTAGGCTGCCTCACCACCACAGAAAGCACTGAGCTAGGCTGAATCACCACCACAGAAAGCACTGAGCTAGGCTGAATCACCACCACAGAAAGCACTGAGCTAGGCTGAATCACCACCACAGAAAGCACTGAGCTAGGCTGAATCACCACCACAGAAAGCACTGAGCTAGGCTGAATCACCACCACAGAAAGCACTGAGCTAGGCTGAATCACCACCACAGAAAGCACTGAGCTAGGCTGAATCACCACCACAGAAAGCACTGAGCTAGGCTGAATCACCACCACAGAAAGCACTGAGCTAGGCTGAATCACCACCACAGAAAGCACTGAGCTAGGCTGAATCACCACCACAGAAAGCACTGAGCTAGGCTGCCTCACCCCCACAGAAAGCACTGAGCTAGGCTGCCTCACCACCACAGAAAGCACTGAGCTAGGCTGAAATACCACCACAGAAAGCACTGAGCTAGGCTGAATCACCACCACAGAAAGCACTGAGCTAGGCTGAATCACCACCACAGAAAGCACTGAGCTAGGCTGAATCACCACCACAGAAAGCACTGAGCTAGGCCGAAACACCACCACAGAAAGCACTGAGCTAGGCTGAAACACCACCAAAGAAAGCACTGAGCTAGGCTGAATCACCACCACAGAAAGCACTGAGCTAGGCCGAAACACCACCACAGAAAGCACTGAGCTAGGCTGAAACACCACCACAGAAAGCACTGAGCTAGGCTGAATCACCACCACAGAAAGCACTGAGCTAGGCTGAATCACCACCACAGAAAGCACTGAGCTAGGCTGAAACACCACCACAGAAAGCACTGAGCTAGGCTGAATCACCACCACAGAAAGCACTGAGCTAGGCTGAATCACCACCACAGAAAGCACTGAGCTAGGCTGAAACACCACCACAGAAAGCACTGAGCTAGGCTGAATCACCACCACAGAAAGCACTGAGCTAGGCTGAATCACCACCACAGAAAGCACTGAGCTAGGCTGAATCACCACCACAGAAAGCACTGAGCTAGGCTGAATCACCACCACAGAAAGCACTGAGCTAGGCTGAATCACCACCACAGAAAGCACTGAGCTAGGCTGAATCACCACCACAGAAAGCACTGAGCTAGGCCGAAACACCACCACAGAAAGCACTGAGCTAGGCTGAAACACCACCAAAGAAAGCACTGAGCTAGGCTGAATCACCACCACAGAAAGCACTGAGCTAGGCCGAAACACCACCACAGAAAGCACTGAGCTAGGCTGAAACACCACCACAGAAAGCACTGAGCTAGGCTGAATCACCACCACAGAAAGCACTGAGCTAGGCTGAATCACCACCACAGAAAGCACTGAGCTAGGCTGAAACACCACCACAGAAAGCACTGAGCTAGGCTGAATCACCACCACAGAAAGCACTGAGCTAGGCTGAATCACCACCACAGAAAGCACTGAGCTAGGCTGAAACACCACCACAGAAAGCACTGAGCTAGGCTGAATCACCACCACAGAAAGCACTGAGCTAGGCTGAATCACCACCACAGAAAGCACTGAGCTAGGCCGAAACACCACCACAGAAAGCACTGAGCTAGGCTGAAACACCACCACAGAAAGCACTGAGCTAGGCTGAATCACCACCACAGAAAGCACTGAGCTAGGCTGAATCACCACCACAGAAAGCACTGAGCTAGGCTGAATCACCACCACAGAAAGCACTGAGCTAGGCTGAAACACCACCACAGAAAGCACTGAGCTAGGCTGAATCACCACCACAGAAAGCACTGAGCTAGGCTGAAACACCACCACAGAAAGCACTGAGCTAGGCTGAATCACCACCACAGAAAGCACTGAGCTAGGCTGAGTCACCACCACAGAAAGCACTGAGCTAGGCTGAATCACCACCACAGAAAGCACTGAGCTAGGCTGAATCACCACCACAGAAAGCACTGAGCTAGGCTGAATCACCACCACAGAAAGCACTGAGCTAGGCTGAAACACCACCACAGAAAGCACTGAGCTAGGCTGAATCACCACCACAGAAAGCACTGAGCTAGGCTGAATCACCACCACAGAAAGCACTGAGCTAGGCTGAAACACCACCACAGAAAGCACTGAGCTAGGCTGAATCACCACCACAGAAAGCAATGAGCTAGGCTGAATCACCACCACAGAAAGAACTGAGCTAGGCTGAAACACCACCACAGAAAGCACTGAGCTAGGCTGAAACACCACCACAGAAAGCACTGAGCTAGGCTGAATCACCACCACAGAAAGCACTGAGCTAGGCTGAATCACCACCACAGAAAGCACTGAGCTAGGCTGAATCACCACCACAGAAAGCACTGAGCTAGGCTGAATCACCACCACAGAAAGCACTGAGCTAGGCTGAATCACCACCACAGAAAGCACTGAGCTAGGCTGAAACACCACCACAGAAAGCACTGAGCTAGGCTGAATCACCACCACAGAAAGCACTGAGCTAGGCTGAATCACCACCACAGAAAGCACTGAGCTAGGCTGAAACACCACCACAGAAAGCACTGAGCTAGGCTGAATCACCACCACAGAAAGCACTGAGCTAGGCTGAATCACCACCACAGAAAGCACTGAGCTAGGCTGAGTCACCACCACAGAAAGCACTGAGCTAGGCTGAATTACCACCACAGAAAGCACTGAGCTAGGCTGAATCACCACCACAGAAAGCACTGAGCTAGGCTGAATCACCACCACAGAAAGCACTGAGCTAGGCTGAAACACCACCACAGAAAGCACTGAGCTAGGCTGAATCACCACCACAGAAAGCACTGAGCTAGGCTGAATCACCACCACAGAAAGCACTGAGCTAGGCTGAAACACCACCACAGAAAGCACTGAGCTAGGCTGAATCACCACCACAGAAAGCACTGAGCTAGGCTGAATCACCACCACAGAAAGCACTGAGCTAGGCTGAATCACCACCACAGAAAGCACTGAGCTAGGCTGAATCACCACCACAGAAAGCACTGAGCTAGGCTGAAACACCACCACAGAAAGCACTGAGCTAGGCTGAATCACCACCACAGAAAGCACTGAGCTAGGCTGAATCACCACCACAGAAAGCACTGAGCTAGGCTGAAACACCACCACAGAAAGCACTGAGCTAGGCTGAATCACCACCACAGAAAGCCCTGAGCTAGGCTGAATCACCACCACAGAAAGCACTGAGCTAGGCTGAATCACCACCACAGAAAGCCCTGAGCTAGGCTGAATCACCACCACAGAAAGCACTGAGCTAGGCTGAATCACCACCACAGAAAGCACTGAACTAGGCTGAATCACCACCACAGAAAGCACTGAACTAGGCTGAATCACCACCACAGAAAGCACTGAGCTAGGCCGAAACACTTTGAAACATTTTGGAACTGCGTTACTAAAGAAAGAACAAAAGAGACCATGTTTGTATGCAGCTTTATTAACTCAAATATGTATTTATTTATTTTTACATTGTTTGCAAACTGATATGTGACGCGTATTATAATGTCAAAATAACATGCAAAACAGACAACAACAACAACAACAAAAATAAAGCATTTTTCATGGTTTTAGCTAAACAGGTGGGTCTCAAAACAGAGGTCCATCTGCCCTGAATGACTGGTTGCCACTGACCTGCTTTTACTTCCCAGAGATGACTGACTGACTGACTGACTGACTGACTGATGCTGATGATGATGCTGATGATGATGCTGATGATGATGATGATGATGATGATGCTGATGCTGATGCTGATGCTGATGATGATGCTGATGATGATGATGATGATGCTGATGCTGATGCTGATGCTGATGCTGATGCTGATGATGATGCTGATGCTGATGATGATGCTGATGCTGATGCTGAAGATGATGCTGATGATGATGCTGATGCTGATGATGATGCTGATGATGATGATGATGATGATGATGCTGATGATGATGCTGATGCTGATGCTGATGCTGCTGATGATGCTGATGATGCTGATGATGATGCTGATGCTGAAGATGATGCTGATGATGCTGATGATGATGCTGATGCTGATGCTGAAGATGATGCTGATGCTGATGGTCAAATATTCATTGGTACACACAGACACAACTGTTACCCCCTTTTTAATAGAAGAACACAGTCTGTTTTCTGTGGGAGTGACGGAGCAGATCAACAAACAATAACTGTCTGTGATGTTCTGCACGTCTCTTGTGTAATCAGATAACAAACTCTTCAGCTAAACTCGACTATGTGTTGAAATCTGTAGGAATATTCCTCATGAATAGTCTGACTTAAACAACAGAGATGTTGTCTCTGTCCCAAAATGGCACCCTATTCCCTATTTTGTGCACTACTATGGCACCCTATTCCCTATTTAGTGCACTACTTTTGACCAGGGTCTATAGGGTGCCATTTGGGATGTTGCAGGGGATTATCTGATCAAAGCTTTGGTTTCTTAATCTGCCCAATTAATCTATTTATTGCCACGGTTCTAAGGAAGATGCAGTCCATATTGCCAGTCTCTGTCTCTCTGTCTCTCTGCCTCTCTGTCTCTCTGTCTCTCTGTCCCTCTGTCTCTCTGCCTCTCTGCCTCTCTGTCTCTCTGTCGCTCTGCCTCTCTGTCTCTCTGTCTCTCTCTCTCTCTCTCTCTGTCGCTCTGCCTCTCTGTCTCTCTCTCTCTCTGCCTCTCTGCCTCTCTGTCTCTCTGTCGCTCTGCCTCTCTGTCTCTCTGTCTCTCTCTCTCTCTGTCTCTCTCTCTCTCTCTCTCTCTCTCTCTCTCTGTCTCTCTGTCTCTCTGTCTCTCTGTCTCTCTCTCTCCCTGTCTCTCTGTCTCTCTGTCTCTCTGTCTCTTTGTCTCTCTGCCATGGCTTCTCTTCCTCCCCCCAATACGGCTGCAGAAAGTAGGACAAGTCACCACAAGGGGCTTTTGTTTACAGTAATTATGTCTCTGTTTGTTTTTCAGAGATGTCAACAGGCAGAGATATTTAAATGTACAACATTATTAGACTATAACCAGGTTTCCATCCAATGTTTTTTATATACGAGTAAAGTACATTTTTTTTTAAAGTCAAGAAAAACAGGCCTAATGGAAATAGCGAATTTTGTCGGTAAACTTTCCAAATGTCGACAAAACAAAATATGGAAGACAAGGTGGGATCCTTTATATTGTATGTGTAATATTATTTACGCTATGTGAGAAAGAGCGGTGGAAACACATTCGATGTGAAAATATTGATATAATAACCTTCATATGGAAGTTGGAGTCAGGTGGTGACATACTGTGTGGTCCTCTCACTATGACTCTGGGAAAACACACAGTTCATTAAGCTACATATTAAATACGTTCTGATTAACTTCACAGGGTGGTGAAAGTCTAAGGTGATGAGCTTGATGCTCTCTGTTCCAGTAAATGTTGAGGGTCTTATTCGGATCAATGCTTGTCTGCCATTTGACTAACAAATCATCTCACTCTTTTGTTCATATTTAATCATGTAGCTAAACCTGCACTGTATCTGCACTGTACCAGGGGCCACTTTCGCTATATAATGGCCATTTTTTGTGTGACAAAAGCATCAGTAAAGGTTGAAAATGGGATGGTAACCCATTTATCTTGTATTCTTTATTTGGTACATAAGAATTGAACTGCAACAGTTTTGATGTGCCCCTCGTCATCACACACATCCTGGTGTCCGCAAACTAGTAAATATCTCTCACTCTCTTTCTCCTTCTTTCTCCATCTTGATATCTTGATCGTCCCCTCTCCCTCCATGTCTCTCTCTCCCTCCATGTCTCCCTCTCTCTCTCCCTCCATGTCTCTCTCCCTCTCCCTCCATGTCTCTCTCTCCCTCCATGTCTCCCTCTCTCTCTCCCTCCATGTCTCCCTCTCTCTCTCCCTCCATGTCTCTCTCTCCCTCCATGTCTCTCTCCCTCCATGTCTCTCTCTCCCTCTCCCTCCATGTCTCTCTCCCTCCATGTCTCTCTCTCTCTCCCTCCATTTCTCTCTCCCTCTCCCTCCATGTCTCTCTCCCTCTCTCCCTCCATGTCTCTCTCCCTCCATGTCTCTCTCTCTCTCTCTCCCTCCATGTCTCTCTCCCTCCATGTCTCTCTCCCTCCATGTCTCTCTCTCTCCCTCCATGTCTCTCTCCCTCTCCCTCCATGTCTCTCCCTCTCCCTCCATGTCTCTCTCTCCCTCCATGTCTCTCTCTCCCTCTCCCTCCATGTCTCTCTCTCTCCCTCCATGTCTCTCTCTCCCTCCATCTCTCTCCCTCCATGTCTCTCTCCCTCTCCCTCCATGTCTCTCTCCCTCTCTCCCTCCATGTCTCTCCCTCTCTCCCTCCATGTCTCTCTCCCTCTCCCTCCATGTCTCTCTCCCTCTCTCCCTCCATGTCTCTCTCCCTCTCCCTCCATGTCTCTCTCTCTCCCTCCATGTCTCCCCTCTCTCCCTCCATTTCTCTCTCCCTCTCCCTCCATGTCTCTCTCCCTCTCTCCCTCCATGTCTCTCTCCCTCTCCCTCCATGTCTCTCTCTCTCCCTCCATGTCTCTCTCTCTCCCTCCATGTCTCTCTCCCTCCATGTCTCTCTCTCTCCCTCCATGTCTCTCTCCCTCTCCCTCCATGTCTCTCTCTCTCCCTCCATGTCTCTCTCTCTCCCTCCATCTCTCTCCCTCCATGTCTCTCTCCCTCCATGTCTCTCTCTCCCTCCATGTCTCTCTCTCTCCCTCCATGTCTCTCCCCTCTCTCCCTCCATTTCTCTCTCCCTCTCCCTCCATGTCTCTCTCCCTCTCTCCCTCCATGTCTCTCTCCCTCTCCCTCCATATCTCTCTCTCTCCCTCCATGTCTCTCTCCCTCTCTCCCTCCATGTCTCTCTCCCTCTCCCTCCATATCTCTCTCTCTCCCTCCATGTCTCTCTCTCTCCCTCCATCTCTCTCCCTCCATGTCTCTCTCCCTTCCCCTCCATGTCTCTCTCCCTCTCTCCCTCCATGTCTCTCCCTCTCTCCCTCCATGTCTCTCTCCCTCTCCCTCCATGTCTCTCTCCCTCTCTCCCTCCATGTCTCTCTCCCTCTCCCTCCATGTCTCTCTCTCCCTCCATGTCTCTCTCTCTCCCTCCATGTCTCTCTCCCTTTCCCCCCATGTCTCTCTCTCCCTCCATGTCTCTCTCTCTCCCTCCATGTCTCTCTCCCTTTCCCTCCATGTCTCTCTCCCTTTCCCCCCATGTCTCTCTCTCTCTCCATGTCTCTCTCTCCCTCCATGTCTCTCTCTCCCTCCATGTCTCTCTCTCTCTCCATGTCTCTCTCTCCCTCCATGTCTCTCTCTCTCTCTCCATGTCTCTCTCTCTCTCTCCATGTCTCTCTCTCTCTCCCTCTCCCTCCATGTCTCTCCCTCTCCCTCCATGTCTCTCTCTCCCTCCATGTCTCTCTCTCCCTCTCCCTCCATGTCTCTCTCTCTCCCTCCATGTCTCTCTCTCCCTCCATCTCTCTCCCTCCATGTCTCTCTCCCTCTCCCTCCATGTCTCTCTCCCCTCTCTCCCTCCATGTCTCTCCCTCTCTCCCTCCATGTCTCTCTCCCTCTCCCTCCATGTCTCTCTCCCTCTCTCCCTCCATGTCTCTCTCCCTCTCCCTCCATGTCTCTCTCTCTCCCTCCATGTCTCTCCCCTCTCTCCCTTCATTTCTCTCTCCCTCTCCCTCCATGTCTCTCTCCCTCTCTCCCTCCATGTCTCTCTCCCTCTCCCTCCATGTCTCTCTCTCTCCCTCCATGTCTCTCTCTCTCCCTCCATGTCTCTCTCCCTCCATGTCTCTCTCTCTCCCTCCATGTCTCTCTCCCTCTCCCTCCATGTCTCTCTCTCTCCCTCCATGTCTCTCTCTCTCCCTCCATCTCTCTCCCTCCATGTCTCTCTCCCTCCATGTCTCTCTCTCCCTCCATGTCTCTCTCTCTCCCTCCATGTCTCTCCCCTCTCTCCCTCCATTTCTCTCTCCCTCTCCCTCCATGTCTCTCTCCCTCTCTCCCTCCATGTCTCTCTCCCTCTCCCTCCATATCTCTCTCTCTCCCTCCATGTCTCTCTCCCTCTCTCCCTCCATGTCTCTCTCCCTCTCCCTCCATATCTCTCTCTCTCCCTCCATGTCTCTCTCTCTCCCTCCATCTCTCTCCCTCCATGTCTCTCTCCTTCTCCCTCCATGTCTCTCTCCCTCTCTCCCTCCATGTCTCTCCCTCTCTCCCTCCATGTCTCTCTCCCTCTCCCTCCATGTCTCTCTCCCTCTCTCCCTCCATGTCTCTCTCCCTCTCCCTCCATGTCTCTCTCTCCCTCCATGTCTCTCTCTCTCCCTCCATGTCTCTCTCCCTTTCCCCCCATGTCTCTCTCTCCCTCCATGTCTCTCTCTCTCCCTCCATGTCTCTCTCCCTTTCCCTCCATGTCTCTCTCCCTTTCCCCCCATGTCTCTCTCTCTCTCCATGTCTCTCTCTCCCTCCATGTCTCTCTCTCCCTCCATGTCTCTCTCTCTCTCCATGTCTCTCTCTCCCTCCATGTCTCTCTCTCTCTCTCCATGTCTCTCTCTCTCTCTCCATGTCTCTCTCTCTCTCTCTCTCCCTCCATGTCTCTCTCTCTCCCTCCATGTCTCTCTCTCCATGTCTCTCCTGTCTGTCTGTCTGTCTGTCTGTCTGTCTGTCTGTCTGTCTGTCTGTCTGTCTGTCTGTCTGTCTGTCTGTCTGTCTGTCTGTCTGTCTGTCTGTCTGTCTGTCTGTCTGTCTGTCTGTCTGTCTGTCTGTCTGTCTGTCTGTCTGTCTGTCTGTCTGTCTCTTCTCTCCCTCCCTGTCTGTCTCTCTCTCTCCCTCCCTGTCTTTCTGTCTGTCTCTCTCTCGCTCTCTCCCTATCTTCCCTCCCTCCCAGACACAGACAAAGGGAAATTAAATATGTTGCAAGTGAGGATTGAGGCTGTTGAACTCTGATGATGAATCAGGAAGTGTTTCCTCTGCTCTATCACTTAGCCACCTCTAAAGGTCCCTCCCGCTTCCTCTTTGTCATTAAGGGAAAGGGAAAGAGGGATACCTAGTCAGTTGTACAACAGAAAGAGGGTGATACCTAGTCAGTTGTACAACAGAAAGAGGGGGATACCTAGTCAGTTGTACAACAGAATGCATTCAACTGAAATGTGTCTTTTGCATTTAACCCAACCTCCTCTGAATCAGAGAGGTGCAGGGGAGCTGCCTTAATCAACATCCACGTCATCGACGCCCAGGGAACAGTGGGTTTACCTGCCTTGCTCAGGGGAACAGTGGGTTAACTGCCTTGTTCAGGGGAACAGTGGGTTAACTGCCTTGCTCAGGGGAACAGTGGGTTAACTGTCTTGCTCAGGGGGCAGAACGACAGATTTTTTTAACCTTGTCAGCTCGGGGATTCGATCCAGTAACCTTTCGGGTTACTGGCCCAGCGCTCCTACTCGCCAGTTATTGGGGTATTGTTTGTAGATTGTTGAGGAATATATAATATATTTAATATAATCCATTTTAGGATACGGTTGTAACGTAACAAAATGTGGAAAAAGGGGAAGGTATACTTCCTGTATGCAGTGAATTTTCTAAACTTTTAGTACAAAACTCCAAACTGGTAACATTCATGGTGCAGTTTTCCATTAAAAACCTTTTCTTGTGTTTTGCTTGGAGACATATTTCACCACACAACCAATCCAAACATACGTTTACTGTGAAATACCATGAGAAATGTTGATTTAAATCAACACAGTCATAACACAATGACATATTTAAACGTAGTTATTTTAACAACTAGTTTAACCAAGACCCATCAAAATGTACTTCAAATCTAATTTTCCTTCATTTCTATCCCATGTGTGATCATTGAAGACATCTTTCCACAATCATTGATGTAAGAAAATAAATGTATTGTTCATCTATAATGACACTGTAGGTGTAATCAAATGAAACACATTAAATGAATGGTAAGCAACATAACATGTAGCAGGCGCTAGTTAGCCTGTCATTTGACCATAGGGCTCATCCACATCATAGTAAATGTCCTCGTTGTTCATACACCCGGGGAACAACTTTTAGAGTGGTGAATCCAAGCCTGACACACAGTACGAGTCAAAGGTTTGGACACACCTGCTCATTCAACCAAGCTGGTTGAGAAAATGCCAAGCGTGTGCAAAGCTGTCATCAAGGCAAACGGTGGCTACTTTGAAGAATCTCAAATCTCAAATATATTTAGATCTATTTAACACTTTTTTGGTTACTACATGATTCCATATGTGTTATTTCATAGTTTTCACTATTATTCTACAATGTAGACAAAAGTAAAATAAATAAATCATGAAAAACCCTTGAATGAGTAAATGTGTCCAAAATGTTGACTGGTAGTGTAGGTCTGATGTCTCATCCTGAAGGAAGGTGGTATGTTCATGGGCATGGCAATCATGCACCGTCCACATGTACTGTAATCATGTATAGTACTTCTGTATTGTAGTGGTCCTTTGTGGCTCAGTTAGTAAGCACATGGCACGAGCAACATTTGAGTTGTGGGTTGGATTCCTGCTGGGCTCACACACGAAAATGTGTAGACTCATTGTTGTCACTTTGGATAAAAACGGCAGCTACGTAAATGGCATATATTACTGTATTACAGTACTCTATTGGCATATATTACTGTATTACAGTACTCTATTGGCATCTATTACAGAATCACAGTACTCTATTGGCATCTATTACAGAATCACAGTACTCTGTTGGCATATATTACAGAATCACAGTACTCTATTGGCATATATTACTGTATTACAGTACTCTATTGGCATCTATTACAGAATCACAGTACTCTATTGGCATCTATTACAGAATCACAGTACTCTGTTGGCATATATTACAGAATCACAGTACTCTGTTGGCATATATTACAGAATCACAGTACTCTATTGGCATCTATTACAGAATCACAGTACTCTGTTGGCATATATTACAGAATCACAGTACTCTGTTGGCATATATTACAGAATCACAGTACTCTGTTGGCATATATTACAGAATCACAGTACTCTGTTGGCATATATTACAGAATCACAGTACTCTATTGGCATATATTACAGAATCACAGTACTCTGTTGGCATATATTACAGAATCACAGTACTCTATTGGCATCTATTACAGAATCACAGTACTCTATTGGCATATATTACAGAATCACAGTACTCTGTTGGCATATATTACAGAATCACAGTACTCTGTTGGCATATATTACAGAATCACAGTACTCTGTTGGCATATATTACAGAATCACAGTACTCTATTGGCATATATTACAGAATCACAGTACTCTGTTGGCATATATTACAGAATCACAGTACTCTGTTGGCATATATTACACTATTACAGTACTCTATTGGCATATATTACAGAATCACAGTACTCTGTTGGCATATATTACAGAATCACAGTACTCTGTTGGCATATATTACACTATTACAGTACTCTATTGGCATATATTACAGAATCACAGTACTCTATTGGCATATATTACAGAATCACAGTACTCTGTTGGCATATATTACAGAATCACAGTACTCTGTTGGCATATATTACAGAATCACAGTACTCTGTTGGCATATATTACAGAATCACAGTACTCTGTTGGCATATATTACAGAATCACAGTACTCTATTGGCATATATTACAGAATCACAGTACTCTGTTGGCATATATTACAGAATCACAGTACTCTGTTGGCATATATTACACTATTACAGTACTCTATTGGCATATATTACACTATTACAGTACTCTATTGGCATATATTACACTATTACAGTACTCTATTGGCATATATTACAGAATCACAGTACTCTGTTGGCATATATTACTGTATTACAGTACTCTATTGGCATATATTACTGTATTACAGTACTCTATTGGCATATATTACACTATTACAGTACTCTATTGGCATATATTACACTATTACAGTACTCTATTGGCATATATTACAGAATCACAGTACTCTATTGGCATATATTACAGAATCACAGTACTCTATTGGCATATATTACAGAATCACAGTACTCTATTGGCATATATTACAGAATCACAGTACTCTATTGGCATATATTACAGAATCACAGTACTCTATTGGCATATATTACACTATTACAGTACTCTATTGGCATATATTACAGAATCACAGTACTCTATTGGCATATATTACAGAATCACAGTACTCTATTGGCATATATTACAGAATCACAGTACTCTGTTGGCATATATTACAGAATCACAGTACTCTGTTGGCATATATTACAGAATCACAGTACTCTATTGGCATATATTACAGAATCACAGTACTCTGTTGGCATATATTACAGAATCACAGTACTCTATTGGCATATATTACAGAATCACAGTACTCTGTTGGCATCTATTACAGAATCACAGTACTCTGTTGGCATATATTACAGAATCACAGTACTCTGTTGGCATATATTACAGAATCACAGTACTCTGTTGGCATATATTACAGAATCACAGTACTCTGTTGGCATATATTACAGAATCACAGTACTCTGTTGGCATATATTACAGAATCACAGTACTCTATTGGCATATATTACAGAATCACAGTACTCTATTGGCATATATTACAGAATCACAGTACTCTATTGGCATATATTACTGTATTACAGTACTCTATTGGCATATATTACTGTATTACAGTACTCTGTTGGCATATATTACAGAATCACAGTACTCTATTGGCATATATTACAGAATCACAGTACTCTATTGGCATATATTACAGAATCACAGTACTCTATTGGCATATATTACAGAATCACAGTACTCTATTGGCATATATTACTGTATTACAGTACTCTGTTGGCATATATTACTGTATTACAGTACTCTGTTGGCATATATTACTGTATTACAGTACTCTATTGGCATCTATTACTGTATTACAGTACTCTATTGGCATCTATTACTGTATTACAGTACTCTATTGGCATCTATTACTGTATTACAGTACTCTATTGGCATCTATTACTGTATTACAGTTTTATTTTGTATTTTATTTAACCTTTATTTAACTATGTAATATAATTTCTGTAAGTTAAACTCAGCAAGTCAGTTAACAACAAATTCTTATTTACAATGACGGCCAACCAAAAGGCAAAAGGCCTCCTGCGGAGACGGGGGGCTGGGATTAAAAATACATAAATAATAATTATATATATATATACAGGACAAAATACACATCACGACCAGAGAGACCTAAGACAACAACATAGCATGGCAGCAACACATGACAACACAGCATGGTAGCAACACAGCATGGTAGCAACACAACATGGTAGCAGCACAAATCATGGTCCAAACATTATTGGCCAATATGATCTTGCCAATATCACATTTTTTCAAAGTTACTGTGAATAAAATCACAAGTCATTTTCGGTAATAGTACTTATACTTTCTACTTTACACTATCAAACATTATGTTTCTACTTTACATTATCAAACATTATGTTTCTACTTTACAAACATACATTTTTATGATGTAATTATCAAACTCTGTAGTAGACAAAACAGTTTGAAAACTAAGAACAGTTGGATTAAAGTCATAGTTAAAATGTATTTGAACAAATTAAAAGACAATCATATCAAGCATTGCATTGTGAAAAGCAATTTAATTTTATATGAAAATGTATTTCAATGTGAAACATGTATTTCTAAATGAAACACTTGTTAAAGTTTGGTGAAAAAGTGACTGCATGATTTGTGTGTGTGTTGTACTTCGTCAATTGAAAATGTGCTTAGAATTTAGAAACAACCGTCTTTTGAATGATGTGTTTTGTGTTAAATTGACCCCCACAGCTGTGAAAACTGCTCCAATAATCACACAATAATTATTATGTCACCATGTTGACATAGCCTGTATTGACCGTGTGCATAATTATTAGGTTACTAGCATTGAGACCTATTAAAAGTGTAGACCGAGTTGAATGATTTTAGCTATTTGTGCCTGTAGGTGGGGCACTGTCACCGCGGAATGGCGTTTCTTCACACGGGTAACTGCCGGCTGCAGCTGTCAAACTAAGGTCGCTATCGCCCATGGCCTGGGCTGTGGTTCTACGTTTGAGTTCTCAAATGCTACGTGATTTGAACATATGCCCCCCCCCCCAACCAATTATTGCCAATTTGAGCAATTTACGAGAGAAACATTGAATCAAATGGTATGGATTAATCTGATAGAGAAAGACAGGACAGTATCCTAAATAGATGGTTGAATAATGTGAGGCCATTTTATGAAGCACAAGTAGTCTACATTATATCTGACCTACATGTGATTATATCAGAGATGATAACGTGTGAAGGTGGCAGGTGCACATCTGCAAATCTTTAATTATGGAAGTCAACTGTTTTATTCAATAGGATCCAAACGAATCTATTTCTTATTCTGAAATTGGGGAGCGGTTGACCCCAACCACTCTCGGTTCACTCTCGATTTCCACTGGATATTTTACATGTTAATTGCCTAGAATAGGTCTCGGTTTCTTTATTCATTTTTTCCCCCTCCTGCTTTATATGACTATCGCCCCGGGCTGTGCCGCGGGCAAGCCGCACAGCATCTCTCTCTTCATTTCAGCACCAGAGTGAAAATGCTAATGATACAGCTACTCGGGTAGGCCGCTTGACATAACTCAACCATCTCACATGTTCTTCTGCACTGTTCATCAAGACATTGTTTTAAAATCATTTAAATCAGTAGTATTGTATTACAGCCTAATATACTGCCATTAGTAGACTAGTACTGACCTGTTATAGTGGTATACCCTTGTTTAATATTCTGTAATACTGATCGCATCATTTAGGCGTTATCATTATCATCAGAATCATTATTTGACACTAATCACGGTCACATCGCGATGATTAGGGGGACGTTGGAATGAAGGATTAGACAATGTCAACAGTAAGATCACAGTGTTCTACTGTTCATCTTTAGTCTTAATAAACTGTGCAACTGGATTTTAGGCTTTAATCATCAGTCAAGCAGATAAGGAGTGAGGTAGGCAAGAAGCAGTGGTTTGATTGGTAGACTAGAAGCAGTGGTTTGATTAGTAGGCTAGGAGCAGTGGTTTGATTGGTAGGCTAGGAGCAGTGGTTTGATTGGTAGACTAGAAGCAGTGGTTTGATTAGTAGGCTAGGAGCAGTGGTTTGATTGGTAGGCTAGGAGCAGCGGTTTGGTTGGTAGGCTAGAAGCAGTGGTTTGATTGGTAGGCTAGGAGCAGTGGTTTGATTGGTAGGATAGGAGCTGTGGTTTGATTGGTATGCTAGGAGCAGCTGTTTGATTGGTAGGCTAGGAGCAGCGGTTTGATTGGTAGGATAGGAGCAGCGGTTTGATTGGTAGGATAGGAGCAGTGGTTTGGTTGGTAGGCTAGGAGCAGCGGTTTGATTGGTAGGCTAGGAGCAGCGGTTTGATTGGTAGGATAGGAGCAGTGGTTTGATTGGTAGGCTAGGAGCAGCAGTTTGAATGATAGGCCAGGAGCAGTGGTTTGGTTGGTAGGCTAGGAGCAGTGGTTTGGTTGGTAGGCTAGGAGCAGTGGTTTGGTTTGTAGGCTAGGAGCAGTGGTTTGTAACAGTTGGTGGGCTAGGAGCAGTGGTTTGTAGGTTGGTAGGCTAGGAGCAGTGGTTTGGTTGGTAGGCTAGGAGCAGTGGTTTGTAACAGTTGGTAGGCTAGGAGCAGTGGTTTGGATGGTAGGCCAGGAGCAGTGGTTTGTAAAGGTTGGTAGGGTAGGAGCAGTGGTTTGTAACAGTTGGTAGCTATGAGCAGTGATTTGTAAAGGTTGGTAGGCTAGGAGCAGTGATTTGTAATGGATGGTAGGCTAGGAGCAATGATTTGTAATGGATGGTAGGCTAGGAGCAGTGATTTGTAATGGATGGTAGGCTAGGAGCAGTGATTTGTAATGGATGGTAGGCTAGGAGCAGTGATTTGTAATGGATGGTAGGATAGGAGCAGGGGTTTGTAAGGGATGGTAGGCTAGGAGCAGTGATTTGTAATGGATGGTAGGCTAGGAGCAGTGGTTTGTAATGGATGGTAGGCTAGGAGCAGTGATTTGTAATGGATGGTAGGCTAGGAGCAGTGATTTGTAATGGATGGTAGGCTAGGAGCAGTGATTTGTAATGGATGGTAGGCTAGGAGCAGTGGTTTGTAATGGATGGTAGGCTAGGAGCAGTGATTTGTAATGGATGGTAGGCTAGGAGCAGTGATTTGTAATGGATAGTAGGCTAGGAGCAGTGATTTGTAATGGATGGTAGGCTAGGAGCAGTGATTTGTAATGGATGGTAGGCTAGGAGCAGCGGTTTGTAACGGTTGGTAGACTAGGAGCAGCGGTTTGTAACGGTTGGTAGACTAGGAGCAGTGATTTATAATGGATGGTAGGCTAGGAGCAGTGATTTGTAATGGATGGTAGGCTAGGAGCAGTGATTTGTAATGGATGGTAGGCTAGGAGCAGTGGTTTGTAATGGATGGTAGACTAGGAGCAGTGATTTGTAATGGATGGTAGACTAGGAGCAGTGGTTTGTAATGGATGGTAGACTAGGAGCAGCGATTTGTAATGGATGGTAGGCTAGGAGCAGTGATTTGTAATGGATGGTAGGCTAGGAGCAGTGATTTGTAATGTATAGTAGGCTAGGAGCAGTGATTTGTAATGGATGGTAGGCTAGGAGCAGTGATTTGTAATGGATGGTAGGCTAGGAGCAGTGATTTGTAATGTATAGTAGGCTAGGAGCAGTGATTTGTAATGGATGGTAGGCTAGGAGCAGTGATTTGTAATGGATGGTAGGCTAGGAGCAGCGGTTTGTAACGGTTGGTAGACTAGGAGCAGCGGTTTGTAACGGTTGGTAGACTAGGAGCAGCGGTTTGTAACGGTTGGTAGACTAGGAGCAGTGGTTTGTAATGGATGGTAGACTAGGAGCAGCGATTTGTAATGGATGGTAGGCTAGGAGCAGTGATTTGTAATGGATGGTAGGCTAGGAGCAGTGATTTGTAATGGATAGTAGGCTAGGAGCAGTGATTTGTAATGGATGGTAGGCTAGGAGCAGTGATTTGTAATGGATGGTAGGCTAGGAGCAGCGGTTTGTAACGGTTGGTAGACTAGGAGCAGCGGTTTGTAACGGTTGGTAGACTAGGAGCAGCGGTTTGTAACGGTTGGTAGACTAGGAGCAGCGGTTTGTAACGGTTGGTAGACTAGGAGCAGCGGTTTGTAACGGTTGGTAGACTAGGAGCAGTGATTTATAATCTCAACAATCACTCTCCAATCTGCCCTATTACCAAGTTCTTCGCCTTTCGCAGTTTCAACATTTATAAAGGCTCGTTTATTAGATTAAAATGGTTGAAAGTGAAATACACATTTAAAGCTTTTAAATGAAACCTTTCAACGTTGAATTGAAGGCTGATCTGTATTAGGACATCTGGACAATATGAAAGCCGACACCGACTCAACTTCCACAGCGGTTGCACATATTTCAGAGTTAATTATCCCGATACATGTTTCATTAAAGCCAATTACAATATCTGGAGTTACCTAAATCGAACCCTTTTCCCATAATGAAGGTGCCCCCTTGACATTAGAACCTTTGAAACAAATATATTTATAATGTTCAGAATGCATGGTAAAACTAGGCGATAGGTTATCCGGGTCTATCGCTATGTTTTCTTCGCATTTAAATTGCGATGACTACAGCCCGCTGTTAAAATTGATGCCTTGTTTATTGTAAGGAAACAACCGCCTTTCTAACTGGCAAACAACCTGTTTTGTAATTCTGTTTATTTTAAATTAATTTCTAATTTCCGTCAACTAATCAAAACTGTAAATCTTTCCTTGACTGATTTTATGACCGTGACTATTAGATATCGTTTTGTATTTATTATATACATTCTTTTCCTTCAAGCGACACCACAACGCAAGCCTGAATAAGACATGAATGTTCTGAAAATCACATGTACATTAACAACATAGGTTGTTAGATGTTTACTCTATACACGAATTAGATCACGTGTTTCTTTCTAAAGGGCCAACAATCTATTGACAAACGTAACGGTTCTGTGATGCGCTGAAGTTTGCCAGGAAATCTCAATAGTGGTGGTGGTCTTTAGAATGACCAAAAGGAGGCGCTCTTCGTCAAATTTAGAGCCAAACGAGCAACGCTTTGCATTAAGGTTACAGATGCTGGATTGCCTTTGACAATTAAATCGTTTTTTTTACTGTATATTCAGCAAACCCGGACTATTGTTTTGACTTGTGAACTTCTGTATTGAGATATAAGCCTACACATGAGAAACAACATGTCGACATTATGTAATATTATTTGGCATGTGTATTTCTATGTACAGAGCCTTCAGAAAGTATTCACACCCATGGGCTTTTTACACGTGTTGTTGTGTTACAGTCTGAATTTAAAATGGATTACATTTCTATTGTGTGTCACTGACCTACACACAATACCCCATAATGTCAAAGTGGACTTGTATTCATTTTTTTTTTTAATTGTTCCAAATGTATTAAAAATAAAAATAAATATGAAATGTCTTGAGTCAATAAGTATTCAACACCTTTGTCATGGCAAGTCTAAATAAATGTATGAGTAAAGATTTGCTTAACAAGTCACATGATCATTTGCATGGACAAAACTCTGTGTACAATAATAGTGTTTAATTAACATGATTTTTGAATGACTACCTCATCTCTGTACCCCACGCATAGAATTATCTGTAAGGTCCCTCAGTTGAGCAGTGAATTTCAAACACAGATTCAACCACAAAGACCAGGGAGGTTTTCCAATGCCTTGCAAAGAAGGGCACCCATTGGTAGATGGGTAAAAAAATAAAAAAAATAAACAGATATTGAATAGGCTCTTTGAGCATGGTGAAGTTATTAATTACACTTTGGGTGGTGTATCAACACACCCAGTCACTATGATGATGCAGGCCTCCTTAACCCTAACTCAGTTGCCGGAGAGGAAAGAAACTCCTCGGGGATTTCACCATTGAGGCCAATGGTGACTTTATACAGTTACAGAGTTTAATGGCTGTGGTAGGAGAAAACTAAAAACATTGTGGTTATTCCAAAATAATAAACTAAATGACAGAGTGAAGGAAGCCTGCATAGAATAAAAATGTTCCAAAACCTTCATCCTGTTTGCAATCAGGAACTAAAGTTAAATTGCAAAAAATGTGTCTAAGAAATTAACTTCATGTCCTGAATACACCACAAAGTGTGATGTTTGGGGCAAATCCAACACAACACATCACTGAGGACCACTCTTCATATTTCAAGGATGGTTGGTGGCTGCATCATGTTATGGGTATGCTTGTCATCGGCAAGAACTATTAAGGTTTTTTTTAGGGATAAAAATAAATGGAAATAGAGCTAAGAACAGGCAAAATCCTATAGGAAAACCTGGTTCAGTCTGCTTTCCACCAGACACTGGGAGTTTAATTCACCTTTCAGCAGGACAATAACCTAAAACACAAGGCCAAATCTACACTGGAGTTACTTACCAAGACGACGTTGAATGTTCCTGAGTAGCCTACAGTGGTTACAGTTTTGATTTAATAAATTGGCTTGAAAATCTATGGCAAGACTTGAAAATCATTGTCTAGCAATGATCAACAACCAAGTTGATAGAGCTTAAATAATTTTTTAAAGAATAATGTGCAAATATTGTACAATCCAGGTGTGCAAAGCTCTGAGAGACTTAAAGACTCACAGCTGTAATTGCTGCCAATGGTGATTCTAACATTCTAACATTCAATGGAGAAACATATGTAAATTTGATATTTCTGTATTTCATTCTCAATAAATTTGCAAAAAATTCGAAAAACTATTTTTCACTTTTGTCATTATTAACGTGTGTCGATTGGTGAGAAAAATATCTATTTAATCCATTTTGAATTCAGGCTGTAAACACAACAACATGTTGAATAAGTCAAGAGGTATGACTACTCTCAGAGGGCACATTAAGTGCTCGTCATTTTGCCAATACTCACGTTTGATTTCCTGTTATCATTAACAACATTGAATTTGAAACAAGCCACCGGGAAAGAGACGCAGCGCTTATAAAGCAGAGACGACCCTTTGTTTAAGAGTTTACTTATCAGCGGCATATTTACGGTTATTGAAACAAATTAGAAGCATGTTGTTTTGCCATAAATATTAAGAACATTTTATGAGTTAGAAATATGATTTTTTTTCGTTCTAAAATAAGATTCCATCTGACATGCACGTTGTTAGTGACTTGCCTATATAGTTTAACTTCGTGTGCTATCTAACAGTTAATTGTGTAATTTATTATGTGATGATTAGGGCGTGGAATAATAATATATGCAACTGAAAAACTGTCATAGATGCAGTTGAGTGTTTTTGATGCGCAGTCACTCAGCTCTGACATTTGGTTGATGATGGTGCAGTCGGCCTTACTACGAACACACACACAAACACACACACTAGAGAGCGCGAGAGAGAGGAAGCTGTAAAAGTGAAATATTGGAAAGTGCTGAATGTCGATATTTGTCTGAAGTGAAAGAGGACTTCTTTCAACTATATCTGAAAATATTTTATATGTGGATGATTCAACTGCATCGAGAAGAAGTTTCCTTTATGTTAAAACCACGTTTATAAAAGCCACACAAAGCGTTCAAGTTCAATTTGTGCTCTAACTGTGAAAGCAGGACCCTTATATTGCCCAACGTGCCATCAACCACAAGCTGAGGCTGCAGAGAAATGGACATTTATGGGATAAAAGATTACCCTAACTAATGTCTCAGTTTGAAAGAGTCCTGTGTTCAATATTTTTTTGCATTGTCAATTAAGTCTCTTATTTTATTTCGTGTCCATGTCATGCCAATACAACTCTCTGTCCGCTACTTATTGTGAGCTTTCGCATCCCAGCCTGGCATTAAGAAATATGTGGACTATCTAGCAAAGTAATGAAACCATGTCCTGTTTAAAACAATAATATAATCGCGTCTTGTTGGATATTTTTTCTTCTATCTATGTTCCTTCACTCAGTGAAGTCTTGTTCATTGTTTCGGCTGCCACAGCATCAGGCTATATAGCCCACTGTACAGTCAGTAACACGACACGCTGCTTTAGCGATCGGAGATGAAAACAGGAAAACCTTGGTATATTTAGTCTTTCTCTCTCTCTGTGCTTTGGTATGATGTTGCGACTGGAGGAGAGGAGAGGACAGCTGGGCTATGGCCATCTCACCGACTTTGCCTTGACATCTGGGAGACCCATTGGTGTGTGGCACGCGAATCGGTTGATGTCGCTATTTAAATGCAAATTTGTGGGGGATCATTGAAGCCTCACCCCGTAAATTCACACAAAAGGAACACTTCACACACAATAAGGAGGAGGGTCGTTTTCTTCCGGAGGTCTTGGCAACACCAAGCAAATCTGATTCAAACCAACACTCCTCCTGCATGACTAACATTGTGGTTTTATTTTGTTGTCTAGCGTTCACCATTAGCACACTTCTCCAAATGAGATATAACATTAGCGATCTTTTACAACTAAATCTGCACACATGGTCGTTATGATCAGAGCAGAATGGGCTACACGCACAGTTAATGTTGAATGCAAAATATACACAAGCTTTTTAGTGACTTGATATTAGAATATAATAGACCTATTGTTATTAATATTATTAATATCGTGGTTGTTATTATTATTATTATTATTATTATTTATCTTGACTTATTATGCTATTGCTTTGTTATGCCTTTTTATTGCTAAAGAATAATCTATCCGTGCATCAACATCATGACTTGTTGAGATGTCGCTGCGTGTGTTGCTGATGTTTAAACACCGCCACAGAATAAGCACGTGCGAGAAGCACTCATATGTCAAATTGAGACATGATCATAAATTAAAATATGCACTTATATGTCCATCAACGTCCCGTTTTTTTTCTTTCCGTCCTAAGCACCTTGATTAATTTCCGTCTGTCTGACGGAAGCAGTTAGAGAGGAAGGCAAAGTTAAAACTTGGTTGAAATGAAAGAGAGCATTTAGCACGCGACCAGATGATCCTAGAAAATGAGCTGAAATAGATTCAGGCTCAGCGCCTGTTGTGGCAGCAGCTGATTCCCTATTCCTGTCCAGATGGCTCCCAACACAGATTTGCATTCATTTTCGCCTAATATCGTCCAAAATAGAGGAGCAGCTGCATTTGTTGTCAAATAAGGTTTAAAACTCATTTTTTTTATGACGGGGTCGTTACCTACGTGATGGGGTTGTCGAACTGTCCGAGAACCTCTTTCTCTCCCGTCAACAGTATCAGTTTGAACAGGATCTGTCCTAAAAACCCTACTTTGATTTGAGGCCCTTTGGTTTATAATCGGCATTAAACATATCATTAGGCTACTTGGTGCAATATGCAGTTTCCAAGACAGAATTATACTGAGATAAAAATTTAAAAAATGTTGGCAAGTAACTTAATTTATGACCAATTGAAATAACATATTTAAGAGGGGAAAAAAAACTAAAAAAGTCAAGTGCGCTCTATTTCAACGTTATAACATTTAACTTGCAACGCCGCAAACACGGCATTGGTAACATTGTTCTACGTCACATCAATTTATCGAGCAAAAAATAATTTATAAGCCATTTGCATATGAACCCATTCATATGAACACTTAGTACAATATTTTCCGGGTTGACACAATAAATTGTAAATTAATAAATTGTGAATTGTCTAGAAATAGAATAGCTTAACGTTACTATCCTAAAATAGTAATAAAATGCCGTTTTATTATACTTACGTATTTAATTAGGACGTGGAGGGCCGGGAAAGGAATGGATTTAGAGACGACGCAAGAACAACAGCCGCTTTGATAATTCACTTATCTTTGGCAATAGTCATTAACCCCCAACCCCAGCAAAATGCTGTCTAAAACACATCTCTCTTCCTTTCCACGGTACACCCATCCCACCCCTTTAGTGCACGGGGCTGTGGGATCCCCTGATAACCCAAATCGGACTTCACTTTTCTTTTTTTTTTGCCGATGAATTACAATGTAAAAATATATACCTTTAAAAAAAAGGTCTGCAAATTGGCAACAAGAAAGCATTGCCCTGGAGGAGAAATACCTCCCGTCATATTATTGTGCTTTTTAAAAGTGTTTCTTTATTATAATAAAATACAGGTCTGTTCTTCAGAAGAGAGAGGTTGGACACCGCGCATCCCCGGAGTCCATTCACTGAATAGAATGATGTACACCCACATTAAACTAAATCAACTATCGTATTGAACATTCATGTATAGCACACATACAACCTGCGCATTGCATTAGGCTAACACATTGCAACGATGCCCGGCTGTTTAATAAACTTCATGACAGACATGAGGTATTGCACATTGAATCGATACGAGTTCTTACCATGCAAATGGTAGTAGCCTGGGATACAGACATCTGACGCATTTCCCTTTATAAAGATAGTAATACCGAGGCTACTGTTTGCAGCAGAGTTACTTTAGTTCGCCATGAGAGACGCGTTATATTCCAACACTTGAAACATGGCTGCATTAAAATAGCATTGATTAACTTTGACTATATATATATATATGCGCTGGCGACCGCCTCTATAAAACATGCCAATTTAGATCTGGAAAAGCCTTAACAAATAGTAATAATGAAATAGATCCCATTGTATCTAGTTTTGACCAAATGGATTGGAAAGCCCTTCCTTTATGCTCCTATAGACATGTTATGCTTTTCCCTCAGACTTTTAGTCGATATTTCCTCATTCAACGCTGAGAACATCACATAGCAGCCTACCTGGGTAAAGTATTTAGTCACAATACCGCTCCCTTCCCTATAATATGTTGTATCGGCTACACTCTTGTCCTTTAGGATTTCATGTTTAGTGAATATTAACGTCACAAGATGTGAAATTGAGGGGGGGAAATCTCTACATTTGATGGAGGAAAAAGTGGAGCTTGCCTTGCTGGAGCTCTCGGGTTTCAGCCAGGCAGCTATTGAAATGTAGGACTCTCCAGAATGAAGCTCGTTCAGGGACAGGACGTGTCACTGTTCCATATATGGTCGAAGCTCCGCCCACCAGCGCGTCATATTCTGACAGCGCGCATCCCGTGGGTTTAGAGTTTTGGCTCCCGGGAAAGGTTCCACTCCTCGGGGATAGAGGGTTGAGTTTTGTATGCTTCCATCCCATTCTGCAAGACGCTAAAGGCCTCTCATCAACCTCTCCTGTGTCCAGGAACACCTCCGTAGTAATCATTTCGTTTATTTTGTCTTTTGGAGCTGGAGCGCATTGCCAGAAGTGGTCGATTTAACTGAAGCTTTTTTTTGTGTGTAAATGCTTGTTGTATGATGACTCCAGCTTGCGGAGCCATCACCAAAAACAAAAAAGTTTTCTTCAAACGCATTTCGAATAAAAACTAGAATAAAACAGAAGCAACTACAACCATATCCTGCTATTTGAACGACTTCTTCAACGACTAGGAGGATCACGTTCCAACCAGCTACCGAGATAGACTACAGTAACCCACTCTGTGAATTGTTCATGTCGTGCCAACACAGGACGGGCTCAAGGAGACAGGACTTGTGAACTCAACTGGGACTTTTGTTTCGTTCTACACGTTTTAACTACAACAAACTTATTTTACTGTTATTTGTCAACCACCAAGAAGGAAAGATTGCTCTTCAACAACTACCTTCCTATTATTCTCATTTGGCTGGAGCGGGTTTGTACGAAACTGTTTTAATGTTTGGAATTCAGGAAAATATAGGCTTACCTAGAGGAGGGACGACTATGAAAGAGGAACCGCTGGGCAGCGGGATGAACTCGGTCCGCTCGTGGATGCACACATCTGGGGTAGTGGATGCGAACACAGCCGCCCAAAGGTACGTTTGCCAAACATCCAATTTTTAATGCGTTTCTCAGATTGCCCCTAAATCCCCACATTGCCATGTATCAATTACAATCTCCCTATGCGACTCTTCTCTTCAGCGCGTTCTCCAACGCTCATTACATCATATTACGGTTAAAGTGACAAATCAAGAAATCTCTTGTCTCTAAAAAACGTGCCTTTCACACCATCTCCCAATGTTTTCATCTGATGCTATCTCCATCTGCAGTGTATCTCTCTCCCCAATCTAACCGAGGTGCTCCTCTCTCTTCTCCCCGCAGCGGTGTGGGTTTGGCTCGGGCACACTACGAGAAGCAACCACCGTCCAACCTCAGAAAATCTAACTTTTTCCACTTCGTTCTTGCGCTGTATGATAGACAAGGACAGCCGGTGGAGATCGAACGGACAGCTTATGTGGACTTTGTGGAGAAGGACAAAGTAAGCGCCATTTCTTTGGAATATTCGTCCCATTTTTTTTAAATTTTATTTTCACCTACACAGTTCATCATTTGGTGGTAAAGGCAGGAACACGTCATAGGCGGTGGAGGAGACACGTACAGTTATGTGGATTTTCTAAATGACTTCGAATGTCGCAAAATTATTTTATACATGTCGTTTTTTTATTTTTTACTCTACATAGATAGATACCCCCCCACACACACACTTGACCCCTTCATAATAGCCTATTTTGTGAGCTCATAATTACCGCATCAAGACAAATATCAACAAAACACAGTAAATGTATGTGAACACTGATTCAATGCTCATTATTTTCAGGAACCTAACAGTGAAAAAACGAACAATGGGATACACTACAAACTCCAGTTACTGTACAGCAACGGTAAGTGGTATAGCTACTGTTCAGGAAATAAACCGCGTCTGATTATTATGAAGTGAATACGTACAAATCAGGGATGCGTGTTTGGACATTGATTCCGTCGGATAACGTTGTATGGTGGTTGTTAGTCTGATATTGGGTTACATTTTTAAAGTGGTAAATTGCCTACAGTGTTGGTCGGTGTCAGCTAGCATCGTCTAATGGTTAATCTACGCTCAGTTAGCGATGCGTGGTGAAGCAGATATGAATCCACGTTTTAACCTGACGCGAACCAGATGATGATCATGAATATGTATTGAGATGACACATGTTTATTAAAAACAAACAAACCGTGTTTTAATTATATTTATTTTATGTTCAGTAAAAATTGTAAGACATATATTTTCTAAAATATAATGTGGAAGCAAAATGAAGGTGTAAATGACAAGATATAAAATATATATACTTTATTCACAGGTGTCAGAACAGAACAGGATCTTTTCGTACGATTAATCGATTCCATGACAAAACAGGTAAGATTTATTTTATATATAATTATCTGCAATGCCAAATTGTATGCTTATGGTGCTTGAAATATAACGTGTGTTGTGGAAACGTGCGTGGTTTTCAAATTGACCCTATTACAGAAGATATATGCTTCAATTATGAGCCTGTAAGTTATTAGGCCATGTGTGGTTGTGTTTTTTTTAATCGTTTATATTTCACTATAAATCAGCTCGCTCTCGGGTTGGAGCGATTGTAATTGTTGTTATTATTTTTTATTTTATACAACTTTTGTGACTCGGCTATAGAGATGGACAGTTGTAGATATCCGATATATAGTTAATTACAATAATAACCTTTAGTGGCCTCTCTTTAATTCGGGTTGTAAGCTCCAGGGGTCTCCCGTATACCCGTGCACGATTCCCCTTAATGTTTATTTAATTCGCAGCAAAACTGTTTAATGGGGTCTATTTAATTTCTCTTTTTAAAATCGTGATTATAATTTGACATGAGATATTATATATATTTTTTGGGGGAGAGAATGCTATAAAATATTTAGCTGATATTACGGTTCCTGAAATGAATTGGTTTTGTAGGTCGACTACCGTGCTTTGTGTATTGGCTCGTGAGCGCATTTTTAGTCAATTAACCACTAATTTGTCTTATGTGTTAATAGATGGAATGTCGTAGCCATCAACAAACATAGGTCTTATCTGCTATGTAGTATAATTGTGCGTTGACAGTCCATCAGTTCAGAAATGTTCAAATAATGATTTATTGTGACAAACAGACGAGACTATTATTGCTAAAAAAACAAAGTCTCGGTTCAATAACAAGAGCCCCTTTTTAGTATGAGAGGCCACTTGAGTGGACAATGTGGCTCGTTTCCTCAACCTGAATGTTTTCGGAAATCACTCTCGGCTAGTATGGGCTTATTGGTAAGTGCACTCCGCCAAGTTCACTGAATAGCCTATAGATTCAGTGTCTAGGTTTAAACAGCATTATTATGACCAGTTTGTTAATTCATATTTTGTCACCTTTTATATTATATAGGAAATGTAGGCTACACGTTAGATTCGCCCCACTCCTCGTTGACTGTAGCCTATAGGTCTGTCTATGATCAGAGAGTCAATGACGCTGAACCGTCAGTTTATGGATTTCTGTTTCTTCAGCCGAGACACGGGAAATAAATCACATGATGATAACTGCAATACTCCCCAAATCCCTCATATATAGATGTTGTAGTTCGGCTATGTGGTACCCCTCTCACCTCCAATGGAACAGAGCTGTTTCGATGTGTTTTCAACTACTACCAGAAGCACCAAAAACAATATTAAAACCCCTATCTCATTTAGCTGTGAAATATTTTATGTAGTGATGTTTTTTTAATTCACCCGCTTTATGTCCCCTCTTGCTATAGAAGCGTTGTTGTTCATTGTTAAATCAATTGTGATAAGGCCCTATAGTGTGTCATGCGTTTTACTTAATTGCTAATTATAAAGAGTTTATCTTTGATTAAAAGCCCCGCTTCTTTGGTTTTACATTCATCCAAGATGTAACGGCGGTGCGCGCGGGATAGGCAGGCTGCTGTTGTCGGGCTGTAGCCGTGCATCACAGACCCGGGGCAGAACGAGGGGAGGGAGAGAGACAGACAGAGAGCAAAAAGAACTGAGGCCGAGCGCACCTACAGCTCCACGCCATCTGTTAAAGCCAATGCTCAAAAATTACTCAACCGAACCCCCCCGACACCGCTTTTTTTTTGTATCCGAGAAAAATCATTGTTAGCGGCTCAAAATAAACAACAGATTGCCCATTAGCTCTTTCCCCCCGAAATATCTGTAGATTAGAATGGCGCTGATGTATACGGAAATGGGTATTATTTACATCGCCCATCTGCAGCAGAACCAACGTGGTGTTGGTATTATCCTGGGATAATGAATAAAAATATATAGAAACAACATATACACATATTAACCTATTTGACATTTTTTGTTGTGGTCTAGCAAATCATTTAGGCTATTTATTTACATTACAATATATATAAATATATATTTTGTAAATAAATGAATTGTTTGGAAATTATCTACGATAAATTAATTTATATTTACAATTTACAATTTAACCTATAAAACATAAACTATACAATTGCTGTATGTAGACCTATATGTCAATATTAGTAGGCCTATATACTTTATGAATTAATAATAAATTATATAATGAATTGATCCATTTATGAATTGAATGTTATTGTGGTGTAGGTTAAGGTTTATATCCTATAGCCCACAGAGAACGGCAAATGTGCAACGTGTTATCCAGTTCAATATTTTAAACGTCTGCTTCTGATGTATTTCTCGCTTTGATTCCAAGGCTATTATCTATGAAGGTCAAGACAAAAACCCAGAGATGTGCCGAGTGCTTCTCACACACGAAATCATGTGCAGGTAAGAGCTTGTCACGGTGATTAGCTACATTTCAACGTCCTTTTAATATATGCTTGTTTAAAAAAATATATATAATTTTAATATATTTCTTTGCTTTGTTATTAAAATGCTGAGTTGGGTTTTTTTTGAGGATACTCCTTAGTAGATGTATTAACGCATCAACTTCAATCTCTTGTTGCAATGAAAACATCTCGGTCCATATCGGCAGAATCATAGCCAATTTTACATAGGCTGCCTATTCTCAGACATAATATCATGCGAAATAGAATATTATAACTAGGGAGGTTGCATTCAATGACCGTTAGGAATTACAGGCCAGAATCCCTGTATCGATTTAGCCTTCTATAGTTGGGTTTGATTGGTCAACTGACAACAGACACAACACAGAGAACAGATGACGGCACATTCCTGTGTTCTGTCAACGGGCGCTCCTTTTGACTCGCGGAAAAAAAACCTGAAATGGAGCTTTGATAATCTTGCCCCCCCCCCCCCCCCCCCCCTGCATTAGATAAAGTCACTGCTCTTATGAAGTTGGGTTGAATCCCTGTTTGTCACGAGCTGACCCACACAGTAGCCCACACAGCAGGCGTCATCCTGCTCCAAGAGGGTCGAACTACACCTCATCACCACGCCAAAACGTACAAAAAGAGAAGCGATGTTTTCCCTTTAGATGACGGTTTGCATATCAATGAATGTATCAGAGGTGTGTGTGTGTGTGTGTGTACACACACGGCTTGTATATTAAAGGCCGTTTCCGTTGAAAACACAGATGTGGTTTGGAGCTCTAGAAGTGGAGGACTGTTTGACGTTGTTTATTCACTTTAACTTTCAGTAGCAGCTTTAAAGAGCTTCACACTCTCCTCACACCATATGGTGTTCACTGAGCTCGTCTGGACATGTGACCATCATACAACTAGGCTTTCAAAAATAAAATAAAAACATTTTGGTATAATTTCAACAGGAATAAAACTGTACCACACAGTATTGGATCCGGTCCTATCCCCATCGGTAGCTATGGCTAGACCCCAGCACCATAACCAGCACCAGCGGCTAAACCCAGACAATGCTACTTCAGTGAAAGATTGATGCAAGGGCTGCAAGGCTTCTGAGCGTTCTAATGAATCTCTGGCCTATCACAGAAAGGCTGGTTTTGAAGATGGCCGTCTGCATCCTCTCCAGAATTAACAGCTTGACAATTAGAGGGAAACAAAAAAAGCTGAAGCTGTGGAAAGACGATTCCCCAGCCTCCTGGCGTCTTCTGTTCTCAGTTCAGTGCTAGAGACACAACACCACAAACATGTTGTCTCCCTGAGACTAGCAAACGTGCAACAGCAGTGCTCGGCAACGCTAATGCAAATCGCACCCTATTCCCTACGTAGTGCACTACATTTGACCAGAGGTCTATGGGAATAGGGTGCCATTTGGGACACATATGGAGGAGATGTTTACCCGTTTGCCCTGCGTGGCGAGACTGACTAGCTTCCATACCAATCAACAGACAGACAGACAGCTAGCGCCATGCATACAGGCACAGCTCAGCAACAATCATTATCTAAACACTGTCACGCTTAGATAAATATAGAATTAAAGAATTAAAAGAAAATGTTACGAGTAACAATTAAACATGCGAAGATCCACACTGTGTGAATCTCTTTTGATATTTTTTTTTAACCCATCTGGATCTTTTGCCTATAAAAAGGGTCAAAAGATTAGAATTGGTCTGCCTGTGTGAACCTGACTTGATCACGTCTTCATTTCCTCCTCTCTAGTCGGTGTTGTGATAAGAAGAGTTGTGGCAACAGGAACGAGACTCCTTCAGACCCCGTTATCATCGACAGGTAAGAAACAGACCGATGTTCGGTTACAGATCTTTTCTATATTCTGGTTTAGTCGTGTGGCGTGTGCTGTGTGTATGTGCTGTGTGTATGTGCGGAGTGCGATGGTCATGGTTGTTGTAGTCATTCTGGGACTATTGTTGTAGTCATTCTTGGGGATTCTGTGGTGCCCAACTTCTGTCTCTCTGTCTCTCAACATTGTACTGTCTCTGTGTTTGTTGTTCTCCTGCGTTGTTGCACAGGTGGGTTGACTTGGAAACCCGGAGGTCTCTGTAGGGGATTGGGTAATTGCTAGCGAGTTGTCAGGGGAAACAGTTTCCTCGGCCTTTCCTCTCTCTGTGCTCTGCCCTGCTGTGAGGGAGTCCGTTGTTAACGCTTGGAGTGCGCTTGGCTTTACATTCAGACTTGTATCATTGAGTGGCCGCCTCCTAATTTACGAACAAGTGTTTTTTATTCAGTACTCTGTCATTTATTCCACTATACTGTATTTCTATGTGAATCTGAGTGCTTGGCTGCCTTCCTACATGCGGCCCACTGTCCAGGAGAGTTTGATATGATGTTAGATGTATTGTTACTGCTACTGGCTGAGCACAGTTTTCTCAGTCGTAGTTCATTGGATGTGAACAAGTATTTTGGGAGAGGGAAAGACGATGAGTTAAAACCAGGGTGAAATATGGAGAAACCAGGAGAGGGAAAGACGACGAGTTAAACCAGGGTGAAATATGGAGAAACCAGGAGAGGGAAAGACGATGAGTTAAAACCAGGGTGAAATATGGAGAAACCAGGAGAGGGAAAGACGATGAGTTAAAACCAGGGTGAAATATGGAGAAACCAGGAGAGGGAAAGACGATCAGTTAAAACCAGGGTGAAATATGGAGAAACCAGGAGAGGGAAAGACGATCAGTTAAAACCAGGGTGAAATATGGAGAAACCAGGAGAGGGAAAGACGATGAGTTAAAACCAGGGTGAAATATGGGCCACCAGTGGATAGCAATGCCAATGTTTGAGCTGTTAGAATATCTGTTTGCTTAGCGGAGAGTATTTGGTATCTGACACAGGGAACATATCTCTTTATTAGTAATCACATATGTACGGCCAGTTGCTGCCTTCCTTTCACTCAGTCAGTCAGCGACAGTCTATGTGTCAACCAGTGGAACACAGAGCTCACAGACGACTCACATTCTGGACTGGAGCAGCTCTGGCAGAATGTATGCATGTTTACATGTATTCACAATCACGTGTATGATTGCATTCTGGGTATTTATGCGTTCATTTACCGCCATTACACACTATTGTATTATGACTGTATATATATTTATGAACGTGTGTATTATGACACTATATTGTATTTATGTTGTTGTTACTTAGAGACATATAACATGTTTATTAAAGGAATGTTGTTTAGTGGTAAAATGGTAAAATGATGCTTTTCAGACCTACTTCAGTTGTACACATCTATACACGTGTTTCCACGTGTTTCTTATATCACCTCCTATTGGTTGAGAAATGGACTTCATTATTTGACAGTGGAATGACAGCGTGTGTGATGTGATATGTCCATGAGGGTGTGTGTGTGTGTGTGTGTGTTATGTCATCTGTCCAGTATTGGTAATAACCTGTTAACAAGGTAGATTTGATTAGTTCTGTGCTTAGCACGGTTATCACTCTGCAATGTTGTTGCTTAATTTTATTGGTATTTTATTAGTATATTATTATTTTATTATTATTTCATTAATATTTTATTAGAATTTCATTAATATTTTATTAGTATTGTATTAGTATATTATT
>NW_022265588.1:50000-52500 GCF_002021735.2 Oncorhynchus kisutch | reverse complement strand
GGGAGAGGGAGAGACAGAGAGAGGGAGGGTGAAAGAGAGGGATAGAGGGGGAGAGGGAGGGACAGAGAGAGGGAGGGAGAGATGGAGAAAGTTGGAAGAGAGGGAGGGAGAAAGGGGGAGAGGGAGGGACAGAGAGAGGGAGGGAGAGATGGAGTAAGGTGCGGGAGAAAGAGGGAGAGAGAAGGAGACAGAGAGAGGGAGAGAGAAGGAGACAGAGAGAGGGAGGGAGAGATGGAGTAAGGGGGGGAGAGAGAGGGAGAGAGGAGGAGACAGAGAGAGGGAGAGAGGAGGAGACAGAGAGAGGGAGGGAGAGATGGAGTAAGGGGGGGAGAGAGAGGGAGAGAGGAGGAGACAGAGAGAGGGAGAGAGGAGGAGACAGGAGAGAGGGAGGGAGAGATGGAGTAAGGGGGGAGAGAGAGGGAGAGAGGAGGAGACAGAGAGAGGGAGAGAGGAGGAGACAGAGAGAGGGAGGGAGAGAGAGATGGAGTAAGGGGGGGAGAGAGAGGGAGAGAGGAGGAGACAGAGAGAGGGAGAGAGGAGGAGACAGAGAGAGGGAGGGAGAGATGGAGTAAGGGGGGGGAGAGAGAGGGAGAGGGAGGAGACAGAGAGAGGGAGAGAGGAGGAGACAGAGAGAGGGAGGGAGAGATGGAGTAAGGGGGGGAGAGAGAGGGAGAGAGAGGAGGAGACAGAGAGAGGGAGAGAGGAGGAGACAGAGAGAGGGAGGGAGAGATGGAGTAAGGGGGGGAGAGAGAGGGAGAGAGGAGGAGACAGAGAGAGGGAGAGAGGAGGAGACAGAGAGAGGGAGAGAGGGAGGAGACAGAGAGAGGGAGGGAGAGATGGAGTAAGGGGGGAGGGAGAGAGAGGGAGAGAGGAGGAGACAGAGAGAGGGAGCGAGGAGGAGACAGAGAGAGGGAGGAGTGCAGGAGGTAGAGAGAGGGAGGGAGTGCAGGAGGTAGAGAGAGGGAGGGGAGTGCAGGAGGTAGAGAGAGGGAGGGAGTGCAGGAGGAGAGAGAGGGAGGGAGTGCAGGAGGTCGAGAGAGGGAGGGAGTGCAGGAGGTAGAGAGAGGGAGGGAGTGCAGGAGGTAGAGAGAGTTCTACTTGTTTTCCTTCAGAGCTTCTTTATGGTCAGATCTACAGATGGAGACGTCCCAGACAGATTGAGGAGGGTTGAAATAACAAAGGAAACCTCAACATGTTTTTATTTCCTGTATCGTACGTACAGTTGTACGGCTGTGGGTGACTCAAACACTTCTGTTAGTGTTCTCCGACCGTATAACCCCGGCAGACACTTACTTGGCGGTGTGTGTATCCGTGGTTGGCTCCTTTTTGAACTGCCAATCACAGCCTTGGGTTTGCTTCTCTCTCATTTGTTTGTTTGGCTTCCCATTATATAGCTGTCTCATTTTGTGCCTTTGGCATGTTAACCTACACCGTGTGATCCTTATACACAGAAACCAGAGGGCTTACGGTTTGTATGTTTTTAAAGAAAAGCAAGAGAGGGATGGTTGAGGTGGTGAGAGAGGGAGGAGGGATGGAGGGAGGGAGGGAGGGAGGAGGGGAGGGAGGGAGGGAGGGAGGAGGGAGAGAGGGAGGGAGGGAGGGAGGAATGGAGGGAGGGAGGGAGGGAGGGAGGAGGGGAGGGAGGGGGGGAGGGAGGGAGAGAGGAGGGAGGAGGGGAGGGAGGGAGGGGGGAGGGAGGAGGGAGGGAGGAGGGAGGGAGGAGGGGAGGGAGGGATGGATGGATGGAGGGAGGGGGGAGGGATGGAGGGAGGGGAGGGAGGAGGGAGGGAGAGAGGAGGGAGGAGGGGAGGGAGGGAGGAGGAGGGGAGGGAGGGGGGAGGGGAGGGAGGAGGGGAGGAGGGGAGGGAGGGAGGGATGGAGGGAGGGAGGGAGGGGGGAGGGATGGAGGGAGGGAGGAGGGAGGGAGAGAGGAGGGAGGAGGGGAGGGAGGGGGGAGGGAGGGAGGAGGGAGGGAGGAGGGGAGGGAGGAGGAGGGGGGAGGAGGGAGGGAGGAGGGGAGGAGGGAGGGATGGAGGGAGGGGGAGGAGGGAGGGGAGGGAGAAAGCGAGGGCTGTCAAAAATGGAGCGAGGTTCCTTGATAAAAACCACTCCAGGTTTCTGGTTCCTGCCTTATCAATGGGAATGAGAGATAGATACTACAGCACTATGGTTAGTCATTTTGTTGGTTGTCTTTGATTAATTGCCTTAAAGAATGTAACATAGAAAACGTGTGCTGAACATAACCAAGGCCTGATTGTGGTTATAATCTCTAAAAAGGATTGTTGTCTGTGTGCCCACTTCACCTATATAACAAACCAACACTTCTCCTATATAACAAACCAACACTTCCCCTATATAACAAACCAACACTTCCCCTATATAACAAACCAACACTTCACCTATATAACAAACCAACACTTCACCTATATAACAAACCAACACTTCCCCTATATAACAAACCAACACTTCCCCTATATAACAAACCAACACTTCTCCTATA
>NW_022265588.1:15000-45000 GCF_002021735.2 Oncorhynchus kisutch | reverse complement strand
ACCGTACAGACGGTGGTTAGGACCCAGACACACCCGCATGTACGCACACACACACACGCACGCATACACACATACACGCACGCACGCATTCACACACACACACACACATGCTTCTTTAAAACAGACACAGACAGTTGGCGGTAGAGAGGGCTGTAACACAATAGGCCCTGGACATGTCTTTGTGAATAACAACCTGGCAAATCGAATCCTTTTAGATTTTTTTTCGTACAGATTTTTCTTTCTGGAATACAATTCCAGGTTTCATGACAGTATCCTTGAGTCAGATGTTTGGATTCCAGCTGGATAGGTCCCCAAAATATTTACCAGTCCTTCATGTCCTGTCAGATATTTTTATTTCTACTTTGCACATTCTTCCATTGCAAAACTACCATTCCAGTGTTTTACTTGCTATATTGTATTTACTTTGCCACCATGGCCTTTTTGCCTTTACCTCCCTTCTCACCTCATTTGCTCACATTGTATATAGACTTGTTTATACTGCATTATTGACTGTATGTTTGTTTTTACTCCATGTGTAACTCTGTGTCGTTTTATCTGTCGAACTGCTTTGCTTTATCTTGGCCAGGTCGCAGTTGTAAATGAGAACTTGTTCTCAACTTGCCTACCTGGTTAAATAAAGGTGTTCTCAACTAGCCTACCTGGTTAAATAAAGGTGTTCTCAACTTGCCTACCTGGTTAAATAAAGGTAAAATAAAAAATAAATAAATAAATAAAAGATCCGTTGAGGCCAGGTCTATGTTTTACTTTGGTAGAAAAAGGAATAATTGATCATGTGGTTTATCATTGATTCCTGCTTTTGTTCTTATTTTGAAGGAAGGATCTGTTTTTTTAACAGGGTTTATGTCCCTCTAAACCGTTTCCCCTCCAAATTCTCCTCCGCTTCATCAATCCTGTAATGAAGAAAGAAAACAGTTTGTCGGGGCTTTAACCACGACGGCGTGCTAGCGAGCCTGTTAGACAGCTCTCCACTTCCTGCTTCGGGGCTGTGTTTTCTGCATCCTTAAGGCCAACCTATTCCCTACATAGTGCACTACTTTTGGGCCCTGGTCTATACAGTATACAAGGCTATAGTATTCCATTTGGGATGCATTCAGCCTGTGTTGGTGGTATTCCAGTCAGGCCAATGGGAGGTTGGTTTTTGTCGTTTTCTTACGGTGAAGTTTCACAGCCACAGCATTTGTTTCCCATTAGAGAAGGTTTGTAAATCAGATCAATGTGCTGCTTAGGGTTTCTCTGGTTACTGAGGTACCCCTCCTGGACCCCTTTTTCTGCTCGTTGGAGCTATATCCCCCTGTCTCCCTTCTCTCCCCCGTCTCCCTTCTCTCCCCTCCCCCTCTCCTCCCCCTCTCCCCCTGTCTCCCTTCTCTCTCCCTGTCCTCCTCCTCCTCTTCTCCCCCTTTCTCCCTTCTCTCCCCCTGTCCCCGTCACCCCCCTCTCTCCGTCTCCCTTCTCTCCACCTGTCTCCCTTCTCCCCTGTCCCCTCCCCTCTCCCCCTCTCTCCTCTCCCCCTGTCTCTCCTCTCTCCCCTGTCTCCCTTCTCCCCCTCTCCCCCTGTCTCTCCTCTCTCCCCCTGTCTCCCTTCTCTCCCTCTGTCACCTCCCCTCTCTCCCTCTCCACCTCCACCCCTCCTCCCCCTCTCCCCCTGTTTCTTCTCTCTCCCCCTGTCTCCCTTCTCTCCCCTCCCCTCTCCCCCTCCTCCCCCCTCTCCCCCTGTCTCCCCTCTCCCCCTGTCTCCCTTCTCTCCCCATGTCCCCTCCCCTCTCCGCCTCCACCCCTCCTCCCCCCTCTCCCCCTGTCTCTCCTCTCTCCCCCTGTCTCCCTTCTCTCCCGCTCCCCCTCCCCCCATACATCTCCATCCATTCCCATTGTCTGAATGTGGCAATTTGTTGTGTGACACAGGAGAGATTAGGTTAGGAAACAGTGTGTGGATTGGATTGGATATGGTGCTGGTCCCGCCAATTTGAGGTCACAGGACAGCGATCTGGACATTGGGCAGCGAGCAGACATCAGTTACCTCAGGGTGGCTCGGTTCCAAACAGCACCCCTATTCCCTATATAGTGCACTACTTTTAACCAGGGGCCCAAATGGTTCTCTGGCTCTTTTGATCAAAATAAGTGCAGTCTATAGGGAATATGGAGCCATTTGGGACACACCCTCAGGAAGAGAGGAGAGGAGAGGCAGTGGTCCTTGGCCACAGGGCCCCTGGGAGGCAGCGGAGGACAGGGGGAGAGAGAGGGTGGATCCACAGCGAAAACCTTCAGAAACACCAGCAAATAAGTATAATTTATTAAAGCTGACAACCTTATCTCTAAATATAGCCTGGTCTGCTTCCTTATGGGCCCTGGTTCAATGTAGTGCCCTATATAGGGAACAGGGTGCTGTTGGGACGTAGCCTCTGTTCACGAGGATCATCATTAGGTGCTCCTCTCCCTCTGTTCTTCTCCATCGTATGTTTTGTGTCTTTGGATCAAAAGAACTTCAGACATTTGGTGGATCCCCTTTCTCCTTTGTTGAGAAAGATGCCGTAGAAACTCAGTGGGTTAATAAATAACAGTTCTCAAGCGCTAAAAAACAGGACTGCTTGCTATTTGGTAGGATTATCCTGTAGTGACCAATGATGCAATGATGAATAACCCTTCAGTAAAACCAAGACTGACATAACATTGGAGAGAGAGAGAAGGAGAGAGGGAGAGAGAGAGAAGGAGAGAGAGAGAAGGAGGGAGAGAGAGAGAGAGAGAGAGAGAGAGAGAGAAGGGAGAGAAAGGGAGAGAAAGAGAGAGAGAGAGGGAGAGAGAGGGAGAGAAAGGAGAGAGAGAGAGAGAGAGAGAGAGAGAGAGAGAGAGAGAGAGAGAGAGAGAGAGAGAAAAGGGAGAGAAAGAGAGAGAGAGAGAGAGAGAGAGAGAGAGAGAGAGAGAGAGAGAGAGAGAGAGGGAGAGAGAGGAGAGAGAGAGAGAAAGAGAGAGAGAGAGAGAGAGAGAGAGAAAGAGAGAGAGAGAGGAGAGAGAGAGAGAGAGAGGAAGAAAGGGGAGAAAGAGAGAGAGAGAGAGAGAGAGAAGGAGAGAGATATGAATTTCACTTCACATGAAGAACAGCTCAATAGCAAGTGGTGAATAGTGGGTTCAGCCAAGCCACAGACTGAAATCCACTCTCTCTCTCCAGCTCAGGGCTATTTGTCATTATAAGTGAACCAGTGCTCATGTTTCCCAAGACCTCATTATCGTTATTTCCCAGCCATTATTAAGTCCAGAACCCCACTCCAGTCCAGTCCAACACACACTAGTTACTATTTATTAGGCTTGAAGCCCTTCCTCATCGACATTGTTTTAACTATGGGTTGTGAGGTTGATGTCGTGGACGTTTGCAGGTCAGGGAGAGTTGATAAGGCTTCATTAGATACTGGAAATATTTCGATGTCTCTCAGTTAATTCTCTAAACACATTGTCATCTTAATGCATAATTACACCTAGGTACAAAACAAATCCAAGGTAAATAATTACACCTAGGTACAAAACAAATCCAAGGGAAATAATTACATGTATTGCACATGATTTATGTTGTTCATTTAAAATAAATAAATAAATATATATATATATTACCACAAAAAATAATGATTGCATTTTAGTACCTGTGTTAGAGACAGATTTAGAGGTGAAATGACTTACAAAGCTTTGTATACTTTGAACTGTGAGACGCAGAGAGAGCTTTGTAAAAGGAGACAACATTACAGTACTATATCCCAGTAAATTACATTACAGTACTATATCCCAGTAAATTACATTACAGTACTATATCCCAGTAAATTACATTACAGTACTATATCCCAGTAAATTACATTACAGTACTATATCCCAGTATATTACATTACAGTACTATATCCCAGTAAATTACATTACAGTACTATATCCCAGTAAATTACATTACAGTACTATATCCCAGTAAATTACATTACAGTACTATATCCCAGTAAATTACATTACAGTACTATATCCCAGTATATTACATTACAGTACTATATCCCAGTATATTACATTACAGTACTATATCCCAGTATATTACAACATTACAGTACTATATCCCTGTCACGCCCTGACCTTAGAGAGCCTTTTTTATTCTCTATTTGGTTAGCTCAGGGTGTGACTTGGTGGGCAAATCTATGTTCTATTTCTTTGTTGGCCGGGTATGGTTCCCAATCAGAGGCAGCTGTCTATCATTGTCTCTGATTGGGGATCATATTTAGGGCAGCCCCTTTTTCCCACCTTCAGTTGTGGGATCTTGTTTTTTATTAGCTGCTGTCGAGCCCTGCTGAACTTTACATTTGTTTATCTTTTTTATTTTATTTTTATGTTCATCAAAAATAAAGAAAGATGACGCTTACCCACGCTGCACCTTGGTCTCATTACAACAACGGACGTAACAATACCAGTAAATTAGAAATGATGTTGTCGATCTCACCCCCCCCCCTCCCCCACCCCCCCTCCCCCCAAAAAGCATAATTCACACAGCTAAGAAAAACATAACAGCCCTCTTATCAATAACGTTGTTTCTTAGTGCCTGAATGCATCAAAACGAAAACTGCATCCCAAATGGCTCCCTAGTCTGTACATAGTGCACTACTTTTTTGACCAGGGCCCATTTATATGCACTTCAAATAGGGTGCTATTTATAGGGTGTTATTTCTAGGGTGTTATTTGAGACTCGTACATGGTTGTTTGTGATGTCAGAGTTGCTCTCACTAATTATCTCCCGGTGAACAACGTTACAACGAGGTCTCCCAGGATGATTGCATTGACTGCAGATTGGGAACGTAGTTTAACTGATGTCGGGGGAAGATAAGGAGGAGCTGGGGGGGGGGTTGCTCATTCTCCCTCTCCCTGATACTTCCTCACTCAGCCAGACACATTATTAGCTCACATCCCAAATGTTAGTAAACTCATTAGGGTTCTATCTAATGTTCATTTATCATCATCATAGATGAGAGAGAGAGAGAGAGAGAGAGAGAGATAGAGGGTCTGAGGCCAGAGGCCCGAAGCCTAAAACCACCATCGCCATTAATAGACGGATAGCCTCTCTGATCAATCACCCCCAATGCATCATGGATGAACTGTATTTTATTAAACTGCTTCGGACCAGTCACACACAACACTATATAGATCTGAATGATTAGATCTCAGCCCAATCGCTTTGCTCACAATGATCTCCTCACATGATGACTATTGGAAGGAGGAGGGAGAAACGAGGGCTTGTTTTAAAGACACTCCCCCTTTTGTCCCCTCCCCCTCCCTGTTATCTTATCATATCAGATGAGGGGTCGGAAGGCCCACCTTTTTTTTTCAAGGGCTCCTTCAGGCGAAAAAAAACCAAATCAAATGGAATCTCTCCCTTTTGAAAGAGAAATATTAAGATCTTAAGACAGCAGTGTGCTACTGCTCAACAGTACGTACTGTAAGGGTTTATTTTACACCTCAAAAGCAAGAGAGGACAGAGGAGTTCAAATACATAGACAGAAACCATTCTAGTTTCTTAAACTTTGTAATATCTTCCTCTCTCTCTCTATATATATATTTTTGTGTGTGGAGTGGATAATAGTGGATCTGTCAGGTCCCTGGGATAACCGATTCATCGCTAACCTAATTCCTATGATCCCATGTCAGAGGGTGTCAGGTGAAATGTGGACCCCTTTTCTCTAAGTCTATTCTTAATGGATCGGAATTTGCGTCTGGGAAGTCTAACAGTTTATCCTGCACTTTTACGTGAAAGGATTTAAAGCCACATAGCTTTCCCCCTTAACACCCACACATTCTCCTCCTAGCTTGGTGCTAGAGAGAGAGAGAGAGGACCATTTAACCATTGTAAATAACAACCCATATTATGCTTATTTATTGTATCTGTGTCCCTTTAACCATTTGTACATTGTAAAACACTGTATATTATATAATATGACATTTGTAATGTCTTTACTGTTTTGAAAACTTCTGTATGTGTAATGTTTACTGTTAATTTTGTTGTTTTTTCACTTTATATATTCACTTTGGTAGTTGTCTACCTCACTTTGCTTGGGCAATGTTAACACATGTTTCCCTGCCAATAAAGCCCTTGAATTGAATTGAAATTGAGAGAGAGAAGAGAGACCGAGAGAGAGAGAGAGAGGGAGTTAGTATGAGAGAGACAGAGCAGGGAGAGAGAGAGAGAGAGAGAGAGAGAGAGAGAGATAGAGAGAGAGAAAGAGAGAGAGGAGGAGAGGGAGAGGGAGAGAGAGAGGGAGAGGTGCATAGCAGAGAGGGAGAGGAGGAGAGAGAAAGACAGAGAGAGAGAGAGAGGGATAAGAGAGAGGGAGAGAGAGAGAGAGAGAGAGAGAGAGTGAGAGACAGAGAGAGGAGAGAGAGGAGAGAGAGAGAGAGAGAGGGATAGAGAGAGAGAGAGAGAGCGAGAGAGAGAAAGAGAGAGAGAGCAATCACTCCCAAACGCCTAGAACCCCCCCCCCCCTGAATAAAACCAGAGTAGCAGTGTAATATAAAATGACAGGTATTTATTCCTAGCGTGGTTTAATGTCAGTACAACAGCACAGGAGAAAGTTCTGTATCGGTTCACCCTGACTTAATGTCCCGGGCCAAATGAAATCAGATCTCATCGCCGCCTGGCCCCATATTGATCCCTATTTACATCAAGGCTCAGAATGGATCGTCATTGATTAACAAATAAAAAAAACACCTCCCATTTGTCCAGCTGCGAGCTCAGTACGCGTTACGGCGCCGGTTTGAAGAGGCGAGGAGGATGTATCAACCTGACAGACGGTAAGAAGACAAGCACACTTGTCTTCAGTAGATGTATTAACCAATAAGAAAGCTGTTTCATGTATTTTTGTTACAGCCACCTCATGAAAGTGGAATCCTAAACAGTTGGGATGCGATGTTTGTAAGCATGTGGGTGTATAAAGTCACGCTCCATCTTCTCACTTTAACAAAATGGTTGAAGAATGATTCCTGCAGAAATCCCAGGTCATTTCCTGCTCACTCTGTGGTGATACCCTCACATGTAGACACCCACACTACTCTGAACTCCTCACTATACCCTCATTAGAGTAACACACACTGACCAGCACATATAGAATCTGTTGACTGGCTGCTGAATTTGGAGAGTAGGCTGTCCACTTGGAGTCTTGTCTTAGTAACAATGTATCCAGCCCTCCACTCTGGGGACGAGAAAACAGTCCTGTCTTAGTAACAATGTATCCAGTCCCTGTCTTAGTAACAATGTATCCAGCCCTCCACTCTGGGGAGGAGAAAACAGTCCTGTCTTAGTAACAATGTATCAGTCCTGTCTTAGTAACAATGTATCCCAGTCCTGTCTTAGTTAACATGTATCCAGCCCTCCACTCTGGGGAGGAGAAAACAGTCCTGTCTTAGTAACAATGTATCCAGTCCTGTCTTAGTAAACAATGTTATCCAGCCCTCCACTCTGGGGACGAGAAAACAGTCCTGTCTTAGTAACAATGTATCCAGCCCTCCACTCTGGAGAGGAGAAACAGTCCTGTCTTAGTAACAATGTATGCCAGTCCTGTCTTAGTAACAATGTATCCAGTCCTCCACTCTGGAGAGGAGAAAACAGTCCTGTCTTAGTAACAATGTATCCAGTCCTCCACTCTGGAGAGGAGAAAACAGTCCTGTCTTAGTAACAATGTATCCAGCCCTGTCTTAGTAACAATGTATCCAGTCCTCCACTTCTGGAGAGGAGAAAACAGTCCTGTCTTAGTAACAATGTATCCAGCCCTCCACTCTGGAGAGGAGAAAACAGTCCTGTCTTAGTAACAATGTATCCAGCCCTCCACTCTGGAGAGGAGAAAACCACGTCTCTGATCCTTTAGTAACAATGTATCCAGCCCTCCACTCTGGAGAGGAGAAAACAGTCCTGTCTTAGTAACAATGTTATCCATGCCCTGTCCTTAGTACATATGTTATCCAGTCCCTCCACTCTGGAGAGGAGAAGACAGTCCTGTCTTAGTAACAATGTAGCCAGCCTCCACTCCTGGAGGAGGAGAATAACAGTCCTGTCTTAGTAAGCAATGTATCCCCAGCCCTCCACTCTGGAGGAGGAGAAAACAGTCCCTGTCTTAGTTACCAATGGTATCCAGCCCTTGTCTCACGCTCACACTAATGTATCCAGCCCTCCACTTCTGGAGAGGAGAAAACAGCCCTGTCTTAGTAAACATGTATCCAGCCTCTGGTCTTAGTAAAATGATATCCAGTCCCTCCACTCTGGAGAGGAGAAAACAGTCCTGTCTTATGTAACCTAAGGTTATCTGCAGCCCTCCAATCTCTGTGAGAGGAGAAAACAGTCCTGTCTTAGTAACAAGGTATCCAGCCCTCCACTCTGGAGAGGAGAAAACAGTCCTGTCTTAGTAACAAGGTATCCAGCCCTCCACTCTGGAGAGGAGAAAACAGTCCTGTCTTAGTAACAATGTATCCAGCCCTCCACTCTGGAGAGGAGAAAACAGTCCTGTCTTAGTAACAATGTATCCAGCCCTCCACTCTGGAGAGGAGAAAACAGTCCTGTCTTAGTAACAATGTATCCAGCCCTCCACTCTGGAGAGGAGAAACCAGTCCTGTCTTAGTAACAATGTATCCAGCCCTCCACTCTGGAGAGGAGAAAACAGTCCTGTCTTAGTAACAAGGTATCCAGCCCTCCACTCTGGAGAGGAGAAAACAGTCCTGTCTTAAGTAAAATGTATCCAGCCCTCCACTCTGGAGAGGAGAAAACAGTCCTGTCTTAGTAACAAGGTATCCAGCCCTCCACTCTGGAGAGGAGAAAACAGTCCTGTCTTAGTAACAAGGTATCCAGCCCTCCACTCTGGAGAGGAGAAATACACTCTCCTATGTACTCTGCTCTTAACACTTAGCCCAGTGTAGGTCTCCTATGTACTCTGCTCTTACACCTAGCCCATGTAGGTCTCCTATGTACTTCTGCCTAACACTAGCCCAGTGTAGGTCCTATGTACTCTGCTCTTAACACTTAGCCCAGTGTAGGTCTCCTATGTACTCTGCTCTTAACACTTAGCCCAGTGTAGGTCTCCTATGTACTCTGCTCTTAACACTTAGCCCAGTGTAGGTCTCCTATGTACTCTGCTCTTAACACTTAGCCCAGTGTAGGTCTCCTATGTACTCTGCTCTTAACACTTAGCCCAGTGTAGGTCTCCTAGCACCTGAAAGATATTATCTCATGCTTAGCATCCAGAAGTTTACAGTTTACACACACACACACACACACACACACACACCACACACAACACACACACACACCACACACACACACACACACACACACACACACACCCACACACACACACACACACACACACACACACACACACACACACACAATGCAATCTGGAGTCAATTTGTTCAGTGTTGGGGCAAATTAAATCTGATTTCTTAACTGTAGAATACTGCACTAGCAAGAGAGAGAGAGAGAGAGAGAGAGGAGATAGAGAGCGAGAGAGAGAGAGAGAGACATCGAAAGAGAGGAGAGAAAAGCGAGAGAGAGAGGGAGAGAGAGAGAGAGAGCGAGAGAGAGAGCGAGAAAAAGAGAGAGAGAGAGAGAGTGAGAGAGAGACAGAAGAGAGAGAGAGAGAGAGACAGAGAGAGAGAGAGAGAGAGAGAGAGCGAGAGGGCGAGAGAGAGAGGGAGAGCGGTTGTCCCCTCAAGTGTTTGTTGATTATCCCCTCTCAGAGTCAAATAATGAAGAGAAAAGCTTATCACAGCCACTCTCCCTCCAGCCCTCAAACTCCATGTTTGGATTATGGCCTTGGTTTGTTTTTTCTAGTGTGAAGCTGCCTACCTAACCACCAGACTCTCCTTGGGTTGAGGACACCAGAGCTGGAGGACAAAATCACTAATCAGGACCAATGACACTTAGCTACCTCTTCCTTCTTCACATCCTTTCTCTGTTACCTTGGTTCTGTTCTGTCCTAACTCTTTACAAACGTGTTGCAACATCCATAAAGGGATGTTTAGATGGGCCGTGGAATCATTTAAGATGGTTGGGTTGCAACGACAGCGCAGCAATGGCTAGGAACCTGGCTAGGAACCTTCCTCTTAGTGTTGGGCCTCTTGGGTCACTCCCTCGCCTCCCCACCCCCATCTCTCCATCCTTGCCCCTCTCCTCCCCACCTCCCATTCCCCCTCTCCTTCCTGACCTCCCCATTCCCCCTCTCCTTCCCGACCTCCCTATTCCCCTCTCCATTCCCGACCTCCCTATTCCCCCTCTCCTTCCCCCTCCCCCTCTCCTTCCCCACCTCCCATTCCCAATCTCCTTCCCCACTCCCCATTGCCCCTCTCTTCCCCACCTCCCCATTCCCTCTCTCTTCCCCACCCCCCATCTCTCCCCATTGCCCCTCTCCTTCCCACCTCCCATTGCCCCTCTCCTTCCCCACCCCCCATCTCTCTCCCCTTGCCCCTCTCCTTCCCCACCTCCCCATTGGCCCTCTCCTTCCCCACCCCCCCATCTCTCCCCATTGCCCCTCTCCTTCCCCACCCCCCCATCTCTCCCCATTGCCCCTCTCCTTCCCGCCTCCCCATTCCCCCTCTCCTTCCCCACCCACCCATCTCTCCCCATTCCCCCTCTCCTTCCCCACCTCCCTATTCCCTCTCCTTCCCGACCTCCCCATTCCCCCTCTCCTTCCCCACCTCCCTTCCCTCTCCTTCCCACCTCCCCATTCCCCCTCTCCTCCCCATCTCTCCCATTGCCCCTCTCCTTCCCCACCCCCCATCTCTCCCCATTGCCCCTCTCCTTCCCGACCTCCCCATTCCCCCTCTCTTCCCCACCCCCCCATCTCTCCCCATTCCCCTCTCCTTCCCNCTTTCAAAAACATTTGCTAAACTAAGCTTCCAAATACCTGGATCTTCACAACTAGCTATCTAGCTACACTGCAACCCTGGATGATTACCCCTGGCTAGCGTTTCCACCCACTTGCTTGAAGCTAGCCCGGCCTGCGCTACCACCGTAGCATACTCCTGAGCTACAATACCCGGGCCCAACGACCGGTCTATCGATGTCACCACCGCACAGAAGAGGAATACAACGACTCACCCCATCGCGACGTCCCCCAAAGGCTAACTCTCTAGCCTCGCTATCTCCCTGCTTGCTAATTCGGCCTGCTAACTGCTAGCTTGTCCAGCTCCGGTCCGCTAACTGCTACCTTGTCTAGCCCGGGCCTACCAAACTGTTAGCTTGTTAGCACAGGCCTGCTAACCGCCTGAATCGCCGCGTCCCAAACGCCCCACCGGACCCATATTTACTTTCTATCTCTTTTGACTTTTAATTTGTTTATACCTTCCGGAAACCTGCCTCACCCAATGTGATACGGAATCGCTATTATTTTTTATTTATTTTTAGAACACACTCAAGAACCTCCAGAAGCTAACCAGCTAACTACGCTACAAGCTATTTAGTCATTGTTCGTTTTTTTAACCTGGATAACACTCGCCAGTCCAGCTTCCCTTCCCCATCCACCGCTGCCCCCTGGACACTGATCTCTTGGCTACATAGCTGATGCACGCTGGACTGTCCATAAATCACGGTACTACCATTCTGCTTGTTTGTTTTATCTGTTGGCCCCGTGCCTAGTCTACGCCATTTTACCTGCTGTTGTTGTGGCTAGCTGATTAGCTGTTGTCTCACCTACTGTTTTAGCTAGCTTTCCCAATTCAACACCTGTGATTACTGTATGCCTCGCTGTATGTCTCTCTCAAATGTCAATATGCCTTGTATACTGTTGTTCAGGTTAGTTATCATTGTTTTAGTTCACAATGGAGCCCCTAGTTCCACTCTTCATACCCCTGATAACTCCTTTGTCCCACCTCCCACACATGCGGTGACCTCACCCATTACTACCAGCATGTCCAGAGATACAACCTCTCTCATCATCACCCAGTGCCTGGGCTTACCTCCGCTGTACCCGCACCCCACCATACCCCTGTCTGCGCATTATGCCCTGAATATATTCTACCATGCCCAGAAACCTGCTCCTCTTATTCTCTGTCCCCAACGCTCTAGGCGACCAGTTTTGATAGCCTTTAGCCGCACCCTCATACTACTCCTTCTCTGTTCCGCGGGTGATGTGGAGGTAAACCCAGGCCCTGCATGTCCCCAGGCACCCTCATTTGTTGACTTCTGTGTTCGAAAAAGCCTTGGTTTCATGCATGTCAACATCAGAAGCCTCCTCCCTAAGTTTGTCTTACTCACTGCTTTAGCACACTCTGCTAACCCTGATGTCCTTGCTGTGTCTGAATCCTGGCTCAGGAAGGCCACCAAAAATTCAGAGATTTCCATACCCAACTATAACATCTTCCGTCAAGATAGAACTGCCAAAGGGGGAGGAGTTGCAGTTTACTGCAGAGATGGCCTGCAAAGTAATGTCATACTTTCCAGGTCCATACCCAAACAGTTCGAACTACTAATTTTGAAAATTACTCTCTCCAGAAATAAGTCTCTCACGGTTGCCGCCTGCTACCGACCCCCCCTCAGCTCCCAGCTGTGCCCTGGACACCATTTGTGAATTGATCGCCCCCCATCTAGCTTCAGAGTTTGTTCTGTTAGGTGACCTAAACTGGGATATGCTTAACACCCCGCCAGTCCTACAATCTAAGCTAGATGCCCTCAATCTCACACAAATCATCAAGGAACCCACCAGGTACAACCCTAACTCTGTAAACAAGGGCACCCTCATAGACGTCATCCTGACCAACTGGCCCTCCAAATACACCTCCGCTGTCTTCAACCAGGATCTCAGCGATCACTGCCTCATTGCCTGTATCCGCTACGGAGCCGCAGTCAAACGACCACCCCCTCATCACTGTCAAACGCTCCCTAAAACACTTCTGTGAGCAGGCCTTTCTAATCGACCTGGCCCGGGTATCCTGGAAGGACATTGACCTCATCCCGTCAGTTGAGGATGCCTGGTCATTCTTTAAAAGTAACTTCCTCACCATTTTAGATAAGCATGCTCCGTTCAAAAAATGCAGAACTAAGAACAGATACAGCCCTTGGTTCACCCCAGACCTGACGGCCCTCGACCAGCACAAAAACATCCTGTGGCGGACTGCAATAGCATCGAATAGTCCCCGTGATATGCAACTGTTCAGGGAAGTCCGGAACCAATACACGCAGTCAGTCAGGAAAGCTAAGGCCAGCTTCTTCAGGCAGAAGTTTGCATCCTGTAGCTCCAACTCCAAAAAGTTCTGGGACACTGTGAAGTCCATGGAGAACAAGAGCACCTCCTCCCAGCTGCCCACTGCACTGAGGCTAGGTAACACGGTCACCACTGATAAATCCATGATTATCGAAAACTTCAATAAGCATTTCTCAACGGCTGGCCATGCCTTCCGCCTGGCTACTTCAACCTCGGCCAACAGCTCCGCCCCCCCCGCAGCTCCTCGCCCAAGCCTCTCCAGGTTCTCCTTTACCCAAATCCAGATAGCAGATGTTCTGAAAGAGCTGCAAAACCTGGACCCGTACAAATCAGCTGGGCTTGACAATCTGGACCCTCTATTTCTGAAACTATCTGCCACCATTGTCGCAACCCCTATTACCAGCCTGTTCAACCTCTCTTTCATCTCGTCTGAGATCCCCAAGGATTGGAAAGCTGCCGCAGTCATCCCCCTCTTCAAAGGGGGAGACACCCTGGACCCAAACTGTTACAGACCTATATCCATCCTGCCCTGCCTATCTAAGGTCTTCGAAAGCCAAGTCAACAAACAGGTCACTGACCATCTCGAATCCCACCGTACCTTCTCCGCTGTGCAATCTGGTTTCCGAGCCGGTCATGGGTGCACCTCAGCCACACTCAAGGTACTAAACGACATCATAACCGCCATCGATAAAAGACAGTACTGTGCAGCCGTCTTCATCGACCTCGCCAAGGCTTTCGACTCTGTCAATCACCATATTCTTATCGGCAGACTCAGTAGCCTCGGTTTTTCGGATGACTGCCTTGCCTGGTTCACCAATTACTTTGCAGACAGAGTTCAGTGTGTCAAATCGGAGGGCATGCTGTCCGGTCCTCTGGCAGTCTCTATGGGGTGCCACAGGGTTCAATTCTCGGGCCGACTCTTTTCTCTGTGTATATCAATGATGTTGCTCTTGCTGCGGGCGATTCCCTGATCCACCTCTACGCAGACGACACCATTCTATATACTTTCGGCCCGTCTTTGGACACTGTGCTATCTAACCTCCAAACAAGCTTCAATGCCATACAACACTCCTTCCGTGGCCTCCAACTGCTCTTAAACGCTAGTAAAACCAAATGCATGCTTTTCAACCGGTCGCTGCCTGCACCTGCATGCCCGACTAGCATCACCACCCTGGATGGTTCCGACCTAGAATATGTGGACGTCTATAAGTACCTAGGTGTCTGGCTAGACTGCAAACTCTCCTTCCAGACTCATATCAAACATCTCCAATCGAAAATCAAATCAAGAGTCGGCTTTCTATTCCGCAACAAAGCCTCCTTCACTCAAGCCGCCAAGCTTACCCTAGTAAAACTGACTATCCTACCGATCCTCGACTTCGGCGATGTCATCTACAAAATGGCTTCCAACACTCTACTCAGCAAACTGGATGCAGTCTATCACAGTGCCATCCGTTTTGTCACTAAAGCACCTTATACTACTACCCACCACTGCGACTTGTATGCTCTAGTCGGCTGGCCCTCGCTACATATTCGTCGCCAGACCCACTGGCTCCAGGTCATCTACAAGTCTATGCTAGGTAAAGCTCCGCCTTATCTCAGCTCACTGGTCACGATGGCAACACCCATCCGTAGCACGCGCTCCAGCAGGTGTATCTCACTGATCATCCCTAAAGCCAACACCTCATTTGGCCGCCTTTCGTTCCAGTACTCTGCTGCCTGTGACTGGAACGAATTGCAAAAATCGCTGAAGTTGGAGACTTTCATCTCCCTCACCAACTTCAAACATCAGCTATCTGAGCAGCTAACCGATCGCTGCAGCTGTACATAGTCTATTGGTAAATAGCCCACCCTTTTCACCTACCTCATCCCCGTACTGTTTTTATTTATTTACTTTTCTGCTCTTCTGCACACCAATATCTCTACCTGTACATGACCATCTGATCTTTTATCACTCCAGTGTTAATCTGCAAAATTGTAATTATTTGCCTACCTCCTCATGCCTTTTGCACACATTGTATATAGACCCCCCCCTTCGTTTTCTACTGTGTTATTGACTTGTTAATTGTTTACTCCATGTGTAACTCTTTGTTGTATGCTCACACTGCTATGCTTTATCTTGGCCAGGTCGCAGTTGCAAATGAGAACTTGTTCTCAACTAGCCTACCTGGTTAAATAAAGGTGAAATAAAAAAAAATAAAATAAAAAATATTACAACATTACAGTACTATATCCCAGTAAATTACATTACAGTACTATATCCCAGTAAATTACATTACAGTACTATATCCCAGTATATTACAACATTACAGTACTATATCCCAGTATATTACATTACAGTACTATATCCCAGTATATTACATTACAGTACTATATCCCAGTAAATTACATTACAGTACTATATCCCAGTATATACATTACAGTACTAATATCCCAGTAAATTACATTACAGTACTATATCCCAGTATATTACAACATTACAGTACTATATCCCTGTCACGCCCTGACCTTAGAGAGCCTTTTTTATTCTCTATTTGGTTAGCTCAGGGTGTGACTTGGGTGGGCAAATCTATGTTTCTATTTCTTTGTTGGCCGGGTATGGTTCCCAATCAGAGGCAGCTGTCTATCGTTGTCTCTGATTGGGGATCATATTTAGGCAGCCCTTTTTCCCACCTACAGTTGTGGGATCTTGTTTTGTAGTTGCTGTCGAGCCCTGCTGAACTTTACATTCGTTTATCTTTTTTATTTTATTTTTTATGTTCATCAAAAATAAAGAAAGATGTACGCTTACCCACGCTGCACCCTTGGTCCTCATTACAACAACGGACGTAACAATACCAGTAAATTAGAAATGATGTTGTCGATCTCACCCCCCCCCCCCCCCCCCCACCACCCCTCCCCCCAAAAAGCATAATTCACACAGCTAAGAAAAACATAACAGCCTCTTATCAAATAACGTTGTTTCTTAGTGCCTGAATGCATCAAAACGAAAACTGCATCCCAAATGGCTCCCTAGTCTGTACATAGTGCACTACTTTTTTGACCAGGGCCCATTTATATGCACTTCAAATAGGGTGCTATTTATAGGGTGTTATTTCTAGGGTGTTATTTGAGACTCGTACATGTTTTTTGTGATGTCAGAGTTGCTCTCACTAATTATCTCCCGGTGAACAACGTTACAACGAGGTCTCCAGGATGATGCATTGACTGCAGATTGGGAACGTAGTTTAACTGTCATGTCGGGGGAAGATAAGGAGGAGCTGGGGGGGGGGGGGGGGGGGGGGGTTTGCTCATTCTCCCTCTCCCTGATACTTCCTCACTCAGCCAGACACATTATTAGCTCACATCCCAAATGTTTAGTAAACTCATTAGGGTTCTATCTAATGTTCATTTATCATCATCATAGATGAGAGAGAGAGAGAGAGAGAGAGAGAGATAGAGGGTCTGAGGCCAGAGGCCCGAAGCTAAAAACCACCATCGCCATTAATAGACGGATAGCCTCTCTGATCAATCACCCACAATGCATCATGGATGAACTGTATTTTATTAAATGCTTGGGACCAGTCACACACAACACTATATAATCTGAATGATTAGATCTCAGCCAATCGCTTTGCTTCACAAATGATCTCCTCACATGATGACTATTGGAAGGAGGAGAGAGAACGAGGGCTTGTTTTAAGACCCTCCCCCTTTTGGTCCCCTCCCCCTCCCTGTTATCTTATCATATCAGATGAGGGGTCGGAAGGCCCCACCTTTTTTTTTCAAGGGCTCTTCAGGCGAAAAAAACCAAATCAAAGGAATCTCTCCCTTTTGAAGAGAAGATATTAAGATCTTAAGACAAGCAGTGTGCTACTGCTCAACAGTACGTACTGTAGGGTTTATTTTACACCTCAAAGCAAGAGAGGACAGAGGAGTTCAAATACTAGACAGAACCATTTCTATTTCTTAAACTTTGTAATATCTTTCCTCTCTCTCTCTATATATATATTTTTTGTGTGTGGAGTGGATAATAGTGGATCTGTCAGGTCCTGGGATAACCGATTCATCGCTAACCTAATTCCTATGATCCCATGTCAGAGGGTGTCAGGTGAAATGTGGACCCCTTTTCTCTAAGTCTATTTCTTAATGGATCTGAATTGCGTCTGGGAATCTAACAGTTATCCTGCACTTTTACGTGAAAGGATTTAAACCACAGCTTTCCCCTTAACACCCACACATTCTCCTCCCTAGCTTGGTTCTAGAGAGAGAGAGAGAGACCATTTACCATTGTAAATACAACCCATATTTATGCTTATTTATTTTATCTTGTGTCCTTTAACCATTTGTACATTGTGAAAACACTGTATATATATATAATATGACATTTGTAATGTCTTTACTGTTTTGAAACTTCTGTATGTGTAATGTTTACTGTTAATTTTTGTTGTTTTTCACTTTATATATTCACTTTGTATGTTGTCTACCTCACTTGCTTTGGCAATGTTAACACATGTTTCCCATGCCAATAAAGCCCTTGAATTGAATTGAATTGAGAGAGAGAGAGAGACAGAGAGAGAGAGAGAGGGATAGAGAGAGAGACAGAGAGAGAGAGAGAGAGAGAGAGAGAGAGAGAGAGAGAGAGAGAGAGAGAGAGAGAGAGAGAGGAGAGGGAGAGAGAGAGGGAGAGGGATAGAGAGAGGGAGAGGAGAGAGAAAGACAGAGAGAGAGAGAGGATAGAGAGAGGGAGAGAGAGAGAGAGAGAGAGAGAGTGAGAGACAGAGAGAGAGAGAGAGAGAGAGAGAGAGAGAGAGGGATAGAGAGAGAGAGAGAGAGAGCGAGAGAGAGAGAAAGAGAGAGAGAGCAATCACTCCCAAAACGCCCTAGAACCTCCCCCCCCCCCTGAATAAACCCAGACGTAGCAGTGATAATATAAAATGACAGGTATTTATTTCCTAGCGTTGGTTTAATGTCAGTACAACAGCACAGAGAAAGGTTCTGTATCAGTTCACCTGACTTAATGTTCCTGGGCCAAATGAAATCAGATCTCATCCGCCGCCTGGCCCCATATTGATCCCTATTTAACATCAAGGCTCAGAATGGATCGTCATTGATTAACAAATAAAAAAACACTCCCATTTGTCCAGCTGCGAGCTCAGTACGCGTTACGGCGCCGGTTGAAGAGGCGAGAGGATGTATCAACCTGACAGACGGTAAGAAGACAAGCACCACTTGTCTTCAGTAGATGTATTAACCAATAAGAAAGCTGTTTCATGTATTTTTGTTACAGCCACCTCATGAAAGTGGAATCCTAAACAGTTGGGATGCGATGTTGTAAGCATGTGGGTGTATAAAGTCACGCTCCATCTTCTCACTTTACCAAAATGGTTGAAGAATGATTCCTGCAGAAATCCCAGGTCATTTCCTGCTCACTCTGTGGTGATACCCTCACATGTAGACACCCACACTACTCTGAACTCCTCACTATACCCTCATTAGAGTAACACACACTGACCAGCACATATAGATCTGTTGACGGCTGCTGATTTGGAGAGAGGCTGTCCACTTGGAGTCTTGTCTTAGTAACAATGTATCCAGCCCTCCACTCTGGGGACGAGAAAACAGTCCTGTCTTAGTAACAATGTATCCAGTCCTGTCTTAGTAACAATGTATCCAGCCCTCCACTCTGGGGAGGAGAAAACAGTCCTGTCTTAGTAACAATGTATCCAGTCCTGTCTTAGTAACAATGTATCCAGTCCTGTCTTAGTAACAATGTATCCAGCCCTCCACTCTGGGACGAGAAAACAGTCCTGTCTTAGTAACAATGTATCCAGTCCTGTCTTAGTAACAATGTATCCAGCCCTCCACTCTGGGGACGAGAAAACAGTCCTGTCTTAGTAACAATGTATCCAGTCCTGTCTTAGTAACAATGTATCCAGCCCTCCACTCTGGGGAGGAGAAAACAGTCCTGTCTTAGTAACAATGTATCCAGTCCTGTCTTAGTAACAATGTATCCAGCCCTCCACTCTGGGGACGAGAAAACAGTCCTGTCTTAGTAACAATGTATCCAGCCCTCCACTCTGGAGAGGAGAAAACAGTCCTGTCTTAGTAACAATGTATCCAGTCCTGTCTTAGTAACAATGTATCCAGTCCTCCACTCTGGAGAGGAGAAAACAGTCCTGTCTTAGTAACAATGTATCCAGTCCTCCACTCTGGAGAGGAGAAAACAGTCCTGTCTTAGTAACAATGTATCCAGCCCTGTCTTAGTAACAATGTATCCAGTCCTCCACTCTGGAGAGGAGAAAACAGTCCTGTCTTAGTAACAATGTATCCAGCCCTCCACTCTGGAGAGGAGAAAACAGTCCTGTCTTAGTAACAATGTATCCAGCCCTCCACTCTGGAGAGGAGAAAACAGTCCTGTCTTAGTAACAATGTATCCAGGCCCTCCACTCTGGAGAGGAGAAAACAGTCCTGTCTTAGTAACAATGTATCCAGCCCTGTCTTAGTAACAATGTATCCAGTCCTCCACTCTGGAGAGGAGAAAACAGTCCTGTCTTAGTAACAATGTATCCAGCCCTCCACTCTGGAGAGGAGAAAACAGTCCTGTCTTAGTAACAATGTATCCAGCCCTCTACTCTGGAGAGGAGAAAACAGTCCTGTCTTAGTAACAATGTATCCAGCCCTGTCTTAGTAACAATGTATCCAGCCCTCCACTCTGGAGAGGAGAAAACAGTCCTGTCTTAGTAACAATGTATCCAGCCCTGTCTTAGTAACAATGTATCCAGTCCTCCACTCTGGAGAGGAGAAAACAGTCCTGTCTTAGTAACAAGGTATCCAGCCCTCCACTCTGGAGAGGAGAAAACAGTCCTGTCTTAGTAACAAGGTATCCAGCCCTCCACTCTGGAGAGGAGAAAACAGTCCTGTCTTAGTAACAAGGTATCCAGCCCTCCACTCTGGAGAGGAGAAAACAGTCCTGTCTTAGTAACAATGTATCCAGCCCTCCACTCTGGAGAGGAGAAAACAGTCCTGTCTTAGTAACAATGTATCCAGCCCTCCACTCTGGAGAGGAGAAAACAGTCCTGTCTTAGTAACAAGGTATCCAGCCCTCCACTCTGGAGAGGAGAAAACAGTCCTGTCTTAGTAACAATGTATCCAGCCCTCCACTCTGGAGAGGAGAAAACAGTCCTGTCTTAGTAACAAGGTATCCAGCCTTCCACTCTGGAGAGGAGAAAACAGTCCTGTCTTAGTAACAAGACTCTTAACTCTTAACACCTAGCCCAGTGTAGGTCTCCTATGTACTCTGCTCTTAACACTTAGCCCAGTGTAGGTCTCCTATGTACTCTGCTCTTAACACTTAGCCCAGTGTAGGTCTCCTATGTACTCTGCTCTTAACACTTAGCCCAGTGTAGGTCTCCTATGTACTCTGCTCTTAACACTTAGCCCAGTGTAGGTCTCCTATGTACTCTGCTCTTAACACTTAGCCCAGTGTAGGTCTCCTAGCACCTGAAAGATATTATCTCATGCTTAGCATCCAGAAGTTTACAGTTTACACACACACACACACACACACACACACACACACACACACACACACACACACACACACACACACACACACACACACACACACACACACACACCACACACACACACACACACACACACACACACACACACACACACACACAATGCAATCTGGAGTCAATTTGTTCAGTGTTGGGGCAAATTAAATCTGATTTCTTAACTGTAGAATACTGCACTAGCAAGAGAGAGAGAGAGAGAGAGAGGAGATAGAGAGCGAGAGAGAGAGAGAGAGACATCGAAAGAGAGAGAGAAAGCGAGAGAGAGAGGGAGAGAGAGAGAGCGAGAGAGAGAGCGAGAAAAAGAGAGAGAGAGAGAGCGAGTGAGAGAGAGACAGAAAGAGAGAGAGAGAGAGAGAGAGACAGAGAGACAGAGAGACAGAGAGAGAGCGAGAGAGAGAGCGAGAGAGAGAGAGAGAGAGAGAGAGACAGAGAGAGAGAGAGAGAGAGAGAGAGAGAGAGCGAGAGTGAGAGGGCGAGAGAGAGAGGGAGAGCGGTTGTCCCCTCAAGTGTTTGTTGATTATCCCCTCTCAGAGTCAAATAATGAAGAGAAAAGCTTATCACAGCCACTCTCCCCTCCAGCCTCAAACTCCATGTTTGGATTATGGCCTTGGTTTGTTTTTCTAGTGTGAAGCTGCCTACCTAACCACCAGACCTCTCCTTGGGTGAGGACACCAGAGCTGGAGGACAAAACCACTAATCAGGACCAATGACACTTAGCTACCTCTTCCTTCTTCACATCCTTTCTCTGTTACCTTGGTTCTGTTCTGTCCTAACTCTTTACAAACGTGTTGCAACATCCATAAAGGGATGTTTAGATGGGCCGTGGAATCATTTAAGATGGTTGGGTTGCAACGACAGCGCAGCAATGGCTAGGAACCTGGCTAGGAACCTTCCTCTTAGTGTTGGGCCTCTTGGGTCACTCCCTCGCCTTCCCCACCCCCCCATCTCTCCACATTGCCCCTCTCCTTCCCCACCTCCCCATTCCCCTCTCCTTCCTGACCTCCCCATTCCCCCTCTCCTTCCCGACCTCCCTATTCCCCTCTCCTTCCCGACCTCCCTATTCCCCCTCTCCTTCCCCACCTCCCCCTCTCCTTCCCCACCTCCCCATTCCCAATCTCCTTCCCCACCTCCCCATTGCCCCTCTCCTTCCCCACCTCCCCATTCCCTCTCTCCTTCCCCACCCCCCCATCTCTCCCCATTGCCCCTCTCCTTCCCCACCTCCCATTGCCCCTCTCCTTCCCCACCCCCCCATCTCTCCCCATTGCCCCTCTCCTTCCCCACCTCCCCACCTCCCATTGCCCCTCTCCTTCCCCACCCCCCCATCTCTCCCCATTGCCCCTCTCCTTCCCCACCCCCCCATCTCTCCCCATTGCCCCTCTCCTTCCCGACCTCCCCATTCCCCCTCTCCTTCCCCACCCCCCATCTCTCCCCATTCCCCCTCTCCTTCCCCACCTCCCTATTCCCCTCTCCTTCCCGACCTCCCCATTCCCCCTCTCCTTCCCCACCTCCCCTTCCCTCTCCTTCCCCACCTCCCCATTCCCCCTCTCCTTCCCCATCTCTCCCCATTGCCCCTCTCCTTCCCCACCCCCCCATCTCTCCCCATTGCCCCTCTCCTTCCCGACATCCCCATTCCCCCTCTCCTTCCCCACCCCCCCATCTCTCCCCATTCCCCCTCTCCTTCCCCACCTCCCTATTCCCCTCTCCTTCCCGACCTCCCCATTCCCCCTCTCCTTCCCCACCTCCCCTTCCCTCTCCTTCCCCACCTCCCCATTCCCCCTCTCCTTCCCCACCCCCCTATTCCCCTCTCCTTCCCCACCTCCCTATTCCCCCTCCCCTTCCCCACCTCCCTATTCCCCCTCTCCTTCCCCACCTCCCCATTCCCCTCTCCTTCTCGACCTCCCCATTTCCCCTCTCCTTCCCCACCTCCCCCTCTCCTTCCCCACCTCCCCATTCCCCTCTCCTTCCCGACCTCCCCATTCCCCCTCTCCTTCCCCACCTCCCCATTGCCCCTCTCCTTCCCCACCTCCCCATTCCCCCTCTCCTTCCCCACCTCCCCATTCCCCCTCTTTTCCCCGACCTCCCCATTGCCCTTCTCCCATTGCCCCTCTCCTTCCCGACCTCCCCATTCCCCCTCTCCTTCCCCGCCTCACCCATTCACCTCTCCTTCCCGACCTCCCTATTCCCCCTCTCCTTCCCGACCTCCCTATTCCCCCTCTCCTTCCCACCTCCCATTCCCCCTCTCCTTCCCCACCTCCCCATTCCCCCTCTCCTTCCCGACCTCCCTATTCCCCTCTCCTTCCCGACCTCCCTATTCCCCTCTCCTTCCCCACCTCCCCATTCCCCCTCTCCTTCCCGACCTCTCTATTCCCCCTCTCCTTCCCCACCTCCCCATTCCCCTCTCCTTCCCAACCTCCCTATTCCCCCTCTCCTTCCCGACCTCCCTATTCCCCCTCTCCTTCCCGACCTCCCTATTCCCCCTCTCCTTCCCGACCTCCCTATTCCCCCTCTCCTTCCCCACCTCCCCTTCCCTCTCCTTCCCCACCTCCCCATTCCCCTCTCCTTCCCCACCTCCCCTTCCCTCTCCTTCCTCACCTCCCCATTCCCCCTCTCCTTCCCGACCTCCCTATTCCCCCTCTCCTTCCCGACCTCCCTATTCCCCCTCTCCTTCCCCACCTCCCCATTCCCCCTCTCCTTCCCGACCTCCCTATTCCCCCTCTCCTTCCCCACCTCCCCCATTCCCCCTCTCCTTCCTGACCTCCCCATTCCCCCTCTCCTTCCCCACCTCCCCATTCCCCCTCTCCTTCCTGACCTCCCCATTCCCCCTCTCCTTCCCCACCTCCCTATTCCCCCTCTCCTTCCCCACCTCCCTATTCCCCTCTCCTTCCCGACCTCCCTATTCCCCCTCTCCTTCCCGACCTCCCTATTCCCCCTCTCCTTCCCGACCTCCCTATTCCCCCTCTCCTTCCCCACCTCCCCATTCCCCCTCTCCTTCCCGACCTTCCTATCAACCATCCCTCAATCCCCCTCAACGCGCCTTCAGCCATCAACCAACCCTCAGCCCCTCACCCTCCCTCGCCCTTCAGCCATCAACCAACCCTCAACACCCCTTCAGCCATCAACCAACCCTCGACACCCCTCAACACCCCTAATCACCCCTCAACACCCCTTCAGCAATCAACCAACCCTCAACACCCCTTCAGCCATCAACCAACCCTCAACACCCCCCCAACACCCCTCAACACCCTTCAGCCATCAACAATCCCTCAACAGGTTGCTGTATGACCCACGGCCACACTATTCCCGACAGAGTACGCTTCTTCTGGCCAGGGCTGTGACAGAGAATAGGGTGTCGTGACAGAGCTTCTTCTGGCCAGGGCTCTGACAGAGAATAGGGTGTCGTGACAGAGCTTCTTCTGACCAGGGCTCTGACAGAGAATAGGGTGTCGTGACAGAGCTTCTTCTGGCCAGGGCTGTGACAGAGAATAGGGTGTCGTGACAGAGCTTCTTCTGACCAGGGCTCTGACAGAGAATAGGGTGCTGTTTGGGACACAGACATCTTGTTTTGGTTTCTCCTTCCCCATTGATTGGTCTTTAATTGGTTGTAAAACAAGCCAGGTTCTCCGCGGTTGAAGCCAGATCTCCCAGAGTTATGACTGCTGTTGTTCATTATTTGAACGAGACAATGAACACGTTGACTTGCACTTTTACACCTCTCGCTGTTTGGCCCTTCCAGCGATTGATAATGATGTTGGCTTAAATCAACTGTTACACCCCCATGGTTTTAAAGTGCTTCTATTAACCTATTTATGTTTAACTATGTTGCTGCTACTTCTGCTTAAGTAGTGTTATTACTACTACTACTACCCTACTAACAGACCTGGTAGTGTTACTACTACTACTACTACCCTACTAACAGACCTGGTAGTGTTACTACTACTACTACTACCCTACTAACAGACCTGGTAGTGTTATTACTACTACTACTACCCTACTAACAGACCTGGTAGTGTTATTACTACTACTACTACCCTACTAACAGACCTGGTAGTGTTATTACTACTACTACTACCCTACTAACAGACCTGGTAGTGTTACTACTACTACCCTACTAACAGACCTGGTAGTGTTATTACTACTACTACTACTACCCTACTAACAGACCTGGTAGTGTTATTACTACTACTACTACCCTACTAACAGACCTGGTAGTGTTATTACTACTACTACTACCCTACTAACAGACCTGGTAGTGTTATTACTACTACTACTACCCTACTAACAGACCTGGTAGTGTTATTACTACTACTACTACCCTACTAACAGACCTGGTAGTGTTATTACTACTACTACTACCCTACTAACAGACCTGGTAGTGTTACTACTACTACTACTACCCTACTAACAGACCTGGTAGTGTTATTACTACTACTACTACTACCCTACTAACAGACCTGGTAGTGTTACTACTACTACTACTACCCTACTAACAGACCTGGTAGTGTTACTACTACTACCCTACTAACAGACCTGGTAGTGTTACTACTACTACTACTACTACTACCCTACTAACAGACCTGGTAGTGTTACTACTACTACCCTACTAACAGACCTGGTAGTGTTACTAATACTACCCTACTAACAGACCTGGTAGTGTTACTACTACTACTACTACTACCCTACTAACAGACCTGGTAGTGTTACTACTACTACCCTACTAACAGACCTGGTAGTGTTACTACTACTACTACTACCCTACTAACAGACCTGGTAGTGTTATTACTACTACTACTACTACCCTACTAACAGACCTGGTAGTGTTACTACTACTACTACTACACTACTAACAGACCTGGTAGTGTTACTACTACTACCCTAACAGACCTGGTAGTGTTACTACTACTACCCTACTAACAGAACTGGTAGTGTTACTACTACTACTACTACTACCCTACTAACAGACCTGGTAGTGTTACTACTACTACTACTACCCTACTAACAGACCTGGTAGTGTTACTACTACTACCCTACTAACAAACCTGGTAGTGTTACTACTACTACCCTACTAACAGACCTGGTAGTGTTACTACTACTACCCTACTAACAAACCTGGTAGTGTTACTACTACTACCCTACTAACAGACCTGGTAGTGTTACTACTACTACCCTACTAACAAACCTGGTAGTGTTACTACTACTACCCTACTAACAGACCTGGTAGTGTTACTACTACTACCCTACTAACAAACCTGTAGTGTTACTACTACTACCCTACTAACAGACCTGGTAGTGTTACTACTACTACCCTACTAACAGACCTGGTAGTGTTACTACTACTACCCTACTAACAGACCTGGTAGTGTACTACTACTACCCTACTAACAGACCTGGTAGTGTTACTACTACTACCCTACTAACAGACCTGGTAGTGTTACTACTACTACCCTACTAACAGACCTGGTAGTGTTACTACTACTACCCTACTAACAAACCTGGTAGTGTTACTACTACTACTACCCTACTAACAGACCTGGTAGTGTTACTACTACTACCCTACTAACAGACCTGGTAGTGTTACTACTACTACCCTACTAACAGACCTGGTAGTGTTACTACTACTACCCTACTAACAGACCTGGTAGTGTTACTACTACTACCCTACTAACAGACCTGGTAGTGTTACTACTACTACCCTACTAACAGACCTGGTAGTGTTACTACTACTACCCTACTAACAAACCTGGTAGTGTTACTACTACTACCCTACTAACAGACCTGGTAGTGTTACTACTACTACCCTACTAACAAACCTGGTAGTGTTACTACTACTACCCCTACTAACAGACCTGGTAGTGTTTACTACTACTACCCTACTAACAGACCTGGTAGTGTTACTACTACTACCCTACTAACAGACCTGGTAGTGTTACTACTACTACCCTACTAACAGACCTGGTAGTGTTACTACTACTACCCTACTAACAACCTGGTAGTGTTACTACTACTACCCTACTAACAGAACCTGGTAGTGTTACTACTACTACCCTACTAACAAACCTGGTAGTGGTTACTACTACTACCCTACTAACAGACCCTGGTAGTGTTACTACTACTACTACTACTACCCTACTAACAGACCTGGTAGTGTTACTACTACTACCCTACTAACAGACCTGGTAGTGTTACTACTACTACCCTACTAACAGACCTGGTAGTGTTACTACTACTACCCTACTAACAGACCTGGTAGTGTTACTACTACTACCCTACTAACAGACCTGGTAGTGTTACTACTACTACCCTACTAACAGACCTGGTAGTGTTATTACTACTACTACCCTACTAACAGACCTGGTAGTGTTACTACTACTACCCTACTAACAGACCTGGTAGTGTTACTACTACTACCCTACTAACAGACCTGGTAGTGTTATTACTACTACTACCCTACTAACAGACCTGGTAGTGTTACTACTACTACCCTACTAACAGACCTGGTAGTGTTACTACTACTACCCTACTAACAAACCTGGTAGTGTTACTACTACTACCCTACTAACAGACCTGGTAGTGTTACTACTACTACCCTACTAACAAACCTGGTAGTGTTACTACTACTACCCTACTAACAGACCTGGTAGTGTTACTACTACTACCTACTAACAAACCTGGTAGTGTTACTACTACTACCCTACTAACAGACCTGGTAGTGTTACTACTACTACTACTACTACCCTACTAACAGACCTGGTAGTGTTACTACTACTACCCTACTAACAGACCTGGTAGTGTTACTACTACTACCCTACTAACAGACCTGGTAGTGTTACTACTACTACCCTACTAACAGACCTGGTAGTGTTACTACTACTACCCTACTAACAGACCTGGTAGTGTTACTACTACTACCCTACTAACAGACCTGGTAGTGTTACTACTACTACCCTACTAACAGACCTGGTAGTGTTACTACTACTACTACTACTAACAGACCTGGTAGTGTTACTACTACTACCCTACTAACAAACCTGGTAGTGTTACTACTACTACCCTACTAACAGACCTGGTAGTGTTACTACTACTACCCTACTAACAGACCTGGTAGTGTTACTACTACTACCCTACTAACAGACCTGGTAGTGTTACTACTACTACCCTACTAACAGACCTGGTAGTGTTACTACTACTACCCTACTAACAGACCTGGTAGTGTTACTACTACTACTACTACTACCCTACTAACAGACCTGGTAGTGTTACTACTACTACTACTACCCTACTAACAGACCTGGTAGTGTTACTACTACTACTACTACTACCCTACTAACAGACCTGGTAGTGTTACTACTACTACCCTACTAACAAACCTGGTAGTGTTATTACTACTACTACCCTACTAACAGACCTGGTAGTGTTACTACTACTACCCTACTAACAGACCTGGTAGTGTTGCTACTACTACTACTACTACCCTACTAACAGACCTGGTAGTGTTGCTGTCTGCATCGGGGCCACTAGTCCTAACCATACAGCCAGTACCCGTAGCCTGTATATATATATATATATATATATACAGTTCCTTTAAATAACCACTTTTAGGAATGTTTATTTTTTTTACACACGTCATTATTCCGTTTTGTTGCTTGGACTTGTTTTATTCTGATAGAGATTTCACCGTGTTGCATCAGCTCTCTGCTGTAGTAGGCTGCAGTATGCTAAATACTGTAAGTAAACAGCTAAAGTATTGCTGCTAGGAAACTGGCCCAGTGCTCTGTAACAGCCTGCCGGCCTCTCTAACTAAACACGTTTTCACGTCTGAACGTATAGAAAGTGTAGTTGTAACCCCCAGTAATTTGCTTCCCTAGGGAAGTGATTACCTCCTTCATCTCAACATGGTATCTGTCAACTCCATTAGCGGCTAGCGTGTTAGCCTACCGTGCTAGTGTTAGCGCAGGCAGGGGTTACACAGTAGCGTGTTAGCATGTAGCTTCAGCGCAGGCAGGGGTAACACAGTAGAGTGTTAGCCTACCGTGCTAGTGTTAGCGCAGGCAGGGGTTACACAGTAGCGTGTTAGCATGTAGCTTCAGCGCAGGCAGGGGTAACACAGTAGAGTGTTAGCCTAGCGTGTTAGCGTTAGCGCAGACAGGGGTAACACAGTAGCGTGTTAGCATGTAATGTTAGCGCAGAGGACAATATAACACAGTAGGCTAAGCAGCTATCTCCTCATTGAAACCTTCCCCCGCCTCCCTGACCCATGCCATTTTTTTTACACACACTGCAAATGAGTATTAGCCACCTCATACTTTGCTTGGCTCCTGTGAGACGACTGTATCAAATGCTAATTTTGAAGAGGTCAGGCTCTCCGCGCAATGATTGGTTGTTCAGATAGCTCCTCTATCTGACCACGGTGAATCAGACAGATTCCCATTGTAGAAGATTTTAATCACCTGCCAACACCACCCCACCAGCCGGCCAGCCTTCCAGCTCCCTATCCCTCCCTCCCTCCCTATCCCTCCCTCCCTCCCTCCCTCCCTCCCTATCCCTCCCTCCCTCCCTCCCTATCCCTCCCTCCCTCCCTCCCTCCCTCCCTATCCCTCCCTCCCTCCCTCCCTATATTTATGATAATTTTTCTTGTGTCTTTTTATTTTTTTTATTGAAATCAGTGTTGACTGAATCGAGTAATCCTGATTAGCAATCTCACCGTATTCAGTCAAGAGTGAAACGCATCAGAGCGCTGTTGGCTCACCAGGACAGAGTGAAATTGAAAAAGGGAGAGAGAGGGGGATGAATGGTCCACAGCCTCTCCATCCACTCTGCACTGATAGAGCTCCGGATATCACCGCCTCAGCGCCACACACAGACCGACCAAACCAATTCCTCCAGCCGGCCTCTGTTAAAGGAAAGACCTCGTTGTTGAGTATTAAGCCATGTACACAAGGAGCACGGATGACAGAGGAAGGAAGGGGGGTGTTTGTTTGTGTTTGGAGGTGTGTGTGTCTGGGTGTGTGTGTGTGTGTTTGTGTGTGTTGGAGGTGTGTGTGTGTGTGTGTGTGTGTTGGAGGTGTGTGTGTGTGTGTGTGTTTGTGTGTGTTGGAGGTGTGTCTGTGTGTGTTTGGAGGTGTTTGGAGGTGTGTGTGTGTGTGTCTGGGTGTGTGTGTGTGTTTGTGTGTGTGTGTGTGTGTGTGTTTGGAAGTGTATGTGTGTGTGTGTTTTTGAGATTTGTGTCTGTGTGTGTGTTT